>NW_027503955.1:0-34039 GCF_021521415.1 Bidens hawaiensis | reverse complement strand
ATAAGGAACCGGGGGATGAAATAATAAAAAGTACCGAGGATAATAATCAACACACACACACAAGAGGTGTGTGTGTCGATAGCAGAGAAAAGGGAAAGGGGAAACCCTCCTCAAACCCTAAATCCTTCAAATTGGGTGAATCCAGGGTGTCTCGGGTACGGGATTGACGATCCCTTGCTCCTAACACCATCTAAACACAAGGTTAGTGTCAAATCCTAATGTTTAAAGTTAGGGTTGGATGATTGGTGATGGGTTAAGAAAGTAACATGAAATTGAACATGGTTATGTGTTATAATCACTATATAAAACATGAGTAGTGAAAAAATTAAAGTGAAATTGAAGTTTAGAGATAAAACCCATATGAGGGGTGTGGGTGGAGACATGAGTGAAGAAGTCATGTCCAATCCTCATATGAATCGTGGTTAGTTTTGCTTTAAATTCTAAGATTATTGCTAGACTTATTAAATGATGTGTTACGAAACTCTTCAAACCAAAACGGTTGGTAATGACGAGTTCAACAAGTAACGATAAGATATGCAAGAAATCGCCACTGATAACTAAAAAATTGCTTAAACGAGCACGGGTTCGTTAAACAGCAAAAATCCTACTAAAAAGGGATATACTAATGGTTGATAGATTAGTATGAAAAATGGGTCTTGAATGCTTGCATATGCTAATAAACATGTGAACTGTGTTTAGACAGATCACATGAATCGTCCGGAAGCGGAACCGGTAAGGAGTCACGCAAAGGTCGGCGATTAAGGTACGTGGCTATATGCTTCGTTATTTATTTCAAGTATTTAATCTTGTAAATTCAAAGGATTTGTCGTAAAAATCTTTATAAGTGTGAATGGTTTGCTCATAAGTGATAATATTCACAAAAGCAAACCAAACGGGTCAAAGAGATGTACACGCAAACCGGGCAACGGAAGCGTGACTAATAAGAACGATGAGCTCGGATAATGGGTTGTAATTAATATAAACGCAAACCGGGTAACGGGAGCGTGGGTCAGAAAATAATTAACCCGGATAATGGGTTATAGTTGAGATATCATGCAAACCGGGTAACGGAAGCATGATTAATAAGAACGATGAGTCCTGATAATGGGTTGTAATTAATATAAACGCAAACCGGGTAACGGGAGCGTGGGTCATAAAATAATTAACCCGGATAATGGGTTATAGGTGATGGGTGTCGAATTTAGAAAACAAAATAAACCAACTTAACACACTAAGAATAGAATGAGCGAAAGTAAGTTTCGCGTCCTCAGGGATACAGATTAACTAAATTATACTAAAAATATTTCAGGTCCAGAAACGATTGTTTTAAAAGGGGGTTTTAATTTCTTGAAATTAACGAAAACAAATTTACAAAAGAAAAGTGAATTCAAATATATAAAAACTAATTCCAACACTAAGGCAATTACTTGATTTAATTCTAGCTTATGATCATTAACAATTAAGGTGCATTGATTTTATGTTTAAACGGTTTGTATCAATACAAGAAGTCACGCCGTTCGGACATCCACTCTATCTAATGTCTAACCACATGCCGTTCGGTGATTAGAGCCAACCCGCTACTCCAAGCTCACGCCGTTCGGATCTTAGTGTGCGGGTCGTGTGATAGAAGTATCGATTATAATCAAACACCCACGCCGTTCGGAATGTTTAATTATATTGTTTAATTCTATAATGATTTTGGGTTCATAGACAAACACAAAATATATTTGTTCCATTTACCAAAACTTAAAAACTGATTAGGGTTTTAAACACTGATGAACTTTATTAGAAAAATTAATAAGGTGATCAAGTTTATTAACAATCTAATATATACCGGAGTGGAACCGGGTTGAATTAAACAAACAAACCATTCAAACAAACAAATCACATAGTTGTTTCACATAAGTTTTGAATCAAAATCAAAATACCATAGTGTTGAAACTAAATTGATTTAGCCGGACATGGTGGCTAAATCAATCAATCCGAATAAGAAACAAAACACGAAAACTAAAAGCTCACAAACTTGAAAAGAGAAATATGCCTTCAACCCTACTGCCGTCTAAAAGATGATGAAGCCCCCTCCCGATGAGATAAAATGATCCTTATTTATTTAAACCAATTTGTTCCTGTAGGTTAGTTGCAAACATATGGACCATCATTTTCTAATTAATCCAAGTCCACCCAATCTCTTCATTGGTCACTCGTATGCGTGTTGATTCATGTCATCCCACTTTATCCTCCAACTTAAGTTTAAATCTTTATGCAATACAAATTAATTTAATTTAGATATCCTCCTTTTAAGCTTATAGATCAACCATATATATTTAAGTGACATAACTAGCTCCAATTATAATTCTTCATCCATCAGCTTTTAAGTTAGGCAAGTCAACCCTTCGATTTAGTTGATCGTCTTAAATCATTATGTCTCGTAACCGCTCCGCACATACAAAAACAATAAAAACGATCCAAAGTAGACTCCGTTTCACAAAACAAGTGTTTAACAAAATAATTTGATATATGTACAAAAAACGCATTATAAATGGCGAAACTATGTGTTTAAGTGTTATAAAACGTGCCAAGAAATGCAACTAACAATAGTTGAGATGTACACGCAAACCGGGTAACGGAAGCGTGATTAATAAGGAAGATGAGCCCGGATAATGGGTTGTAATTAATATAAACGCAAACCGGGTAACGGGGGCGTGGGTCATAAAATAATTAACCCGGATAATGGGTTATAGTTGGAAAAAATATATAGTTTCTTGAAAAGAATATGAATGAATCAAGTTTAATTACTTGAACATAAACCGGGTCAATCAGTGTAAACGCAAACCGGGTAACGGAAGCGTGGAACACGAGATTAGTAAGCCCGGGTAATGGGTTGTAAATGTTGAGAAATAAACCTATAAAAAGATTGCGGACACTTTAAGTTATAATGCTAAAAAAAGTCAAAACGGGTTAAATAAACGCAAACGCAAACCGGGTAACGAGAGCGTAAAAACCTAAGAAATTTGAATCCGGTTAATGGATTATGGTTTAGATATGTTAGACAACGATTTTCTAGTGATTAAATTGAGTTTGGATGAGTTTTGGATATATTTGGATGCAAACTGGATGGAAAGAAAGCATGCCCAGGTGACCCGGCCGGGTTGAAAACTGACACGGCGGGTAAAGGTTCTGAGTGAAAGCATGCCCAGGTGACCCGGCCGGGTTGAAAACTGACACGGCCGGGTCAGGAAGAAAAAGAAAAGTAAATAAACAAATAATATATATATATATATATATGTTCAAATGCTTTGATTTCTAATCGTTTGAATGGAATTGTATGATATGTAATTATGCACTTTAGACCCCGGATGAAGATCGAGCCATGACAAGAAGGTCTTAAGTTAGATGTAGTTACTTGAATGATATTAAAGGATAACAGAAGTATTAACAAATGAGTTGGATACATTCGTATTAATCGAATATGTAAAGATCAAGTGAAATGTGACTAATTGTTATGGTTCTTCCAATGATAGGTTTTTAATTAAATATGGGTCGCGAATTGAAGATCAAGCTGCCGAAGAGCCGAACACAACCGAACCGAGCAAGCTTACGCAAAATAAATTGATAACTGAATTTAGTATTAGCGTGTAATGTTCGTTAATTGTAAAGTTTTAATTACCTCTGGTTTTTGGGTCCTATTAAGCGTATATTAATGCTTAAATACCTTGTTTAACCAGTTAGGGTCTTACAAGTGGTATTCAGAGCTAAAGGTTAAGGGTTGATGTTCGGTTTCGAGGCTTGATCATTGAATCCGGTAAGTGATCTTCTTAAAAGAATAATCTAAATATATGTGTGATTGTTATAAAATATGGTTGGGTCTATCGTGGGAAAACACGTTGTCCCAAATTAACTGATAAAAGACAGTTATGGTAGCCTAAGACTTAACCGAGAATGTGTAGAAATAGATTAAACTTGGCTAGCAAGTGTTTTAGAATGGCTTGTATTATAATACAAGCTAATTTACATTGACATATTATTAATTATTGATTGTTTCAGTGATACTAATACCGTATCTAAGATGAAGGGGATTTGATGATTCACCTAATGAGATGGTGGAAGATTTAGGCGCATGACAAAGAGCATGCTCGCAAAAAATCTAAACCAACCGATGGTTAAGGTACTATTAAAGCAAAGATAAGGTTAATCGGAACGATTATTAATGAAAATTCACATGAAAAATGAAAATTCATGTGAATAAATAATGCTTGGGAAACCTAAGTGAGACACTCATTTAGGATGATATTCCTAAGAGAAAATAAATTGATAATGTACATTATTCACAATAGTGTATAGAAAATGTACAAAGAAGGAACGGAACTCAGAAACGGCGGCATGTGTAATAATCCAAATAATGTCCTAAAACGGAAATGAATATAAAGATATGAAGTGATCACATCAACGAATGTGATTACATAATAATTTTATGAAACGAAAATGAATAGTTCGTTTTAAATGATACACCTAATGACGTTAAAAAAAATAACAAGAAAAAGTATTTACCAAATAAAATAAAGGACATGAACACGAACTGAAAAATAGGTTTACATAGGAGGTAACGTATTGCTTATAATAAGTCCGTGTGTACATGTGCGGATTACTTACCCTGGCCAGGTAAGTGTTAAGCATATGATACGATGGGTCGATTATAACTAATACATATATGTTTTATGTAACGAGGAGTAGGTGAGTGGGGGTAGAGAAAAGATATTTGGAGTCATAAACCTTACGGGCACACTCGTACAATGGTTCTTGCAAGTATAATAGGAACAATGTGTAACGCGCGTAAGGATAAATGATCCAAGAAAGTAAAAGGTTAATCATGATGGTCTAGAGGGCCATGATTGACATGGTGTCATATAAAACCAAGGTATAAATGACCCACGGGCTCGTAGAAGTAGAGGTATTGCCAAATGAATAGAAAAGTGAATGCCATTCATGATCTAATAGGGTCATGTTTGGTGGTTGAAAGAACAACGGGCATGGGCCACTGGAAATTGATGGGTCGTTATGATCTGCGGGTCAGTAACGTAAATGTGGACATGAGGGAGGATAGTACTAAGTTGTTGAACTTAGACCCTCCCATATAATAAATGAATTAACGTGAGAAAGACGTGCAGGAAAGATAGTACTAGGTTAATGGACCTAGACCCTCCCATCCATAACACCACCAGAACTGCGGCTTTGGTTGGTATAAACATGGAGAAAAGTTGAGATGAGGAAATAGGGAATTGAGTAATAATACTCAATTCATTAATAACAGGTCAAGTTGGGTAATTACCCTAAACGACACCGAGAAAAGGTAAAAGAAAAGAATGAAATGAAAATGTCCAACCTTAAGGTTGGAGGAAAATGGGAGATGACCCCTAAGGTGAAAATAGCCAATAAAGGAATTTGGTGGTATGAGTCGAGTAATACTCGATGTTATGAAACGGGTCAGTTTGATTGTAATGACAAACGAGACAATTTTCAAATAAAAAGCGGGAAATAAAACCAAAAACACAATTATGTGAGGTTATTAAAAAGGGGTTGAACCTTAAGGTTCACACCTTAAGATAAAAATACGTGAAAGAAGTCGCCAACCAACGAATTGGCTAGTGTGCGAGAATCAGTTATGATTCCCGCAATAATCAAAATGGATAAAACGAACGGATGTATAACCAATGGGAGAATTTACATGAGCACGGATCATGTATAACAAAAAAAAAAAAAAAAAGGAAATGGATAAATATACCTAACATGAGCCATTTGACTTTCAGACGTCAAACTGACTCAAGACAAGTGTTTTTGTGAATTTAAATGAACAGTTTGACATTGGAAAGTCAAACAATCACGAACTAGTGCTGGATGAATTGAAATGAACCTAAAAATAAATTGTTTATTGTCAATTACTTAATGAAAGGAATTGACACAAGGTAAAGAGAAAATGTTTAATTAAAACGTGGTTTTAATTAATACTAACATTTTGATAAACGAAAAGAGTCAAATGTTAAATCAGAAAGTGTTTTATAAAAGAAAAACGTTTATGCACTAATAGGTACACCTGAAAAGAAAGGGGTTAAAAGGTAGAGGTCCGCATGACTGGTGGGGCCCACGCGGCATAGATAAAATGGTTAACCATAGAGATCGCGCTACAAGTAGATCAAATCTCAAAATCTTGCCTAATGGTTCATTAGGCAAGAAAAAAAAACAATAAAAAGGAATTGGGAAAAAACAGAGCGAGAGTCGAGTATGATTCTTCGCATAAATGAAAATGTAACAAAAACCATTTCAATTGATTAAAATCTTGGAAATAGAATTAAACGAAACCTAGAAAGGAAAAAAATTATAAGTGAAAAGGGGAGTTTGTAGATAACATCTTAACAAACATAAAAGGAATAAGAATTGGATCCGGGAATGGATCCAAGGGATGGGAAAACGACTAAGTTAACAAGTCGGGTTTATCTGGATAATAGAGATCAACCGCTTGTTAATGAAGATGGTTAAATGTGTACTATGATACGTAAAGAAAAAAAATGAAAACAAATAAATAAACGTGTTATAAACAGTTTGACTTAGAAAGTCAAAATGACGCTATATTAATGTTGCGATGAGTTAGCATAAACAGATTGACTTAGAAAGTCAAACTGACACTATACTATTATTATGATGATTTGGTATAAACAGTTTGACTTAAAAAGTCAAACTGACCAAAAGTAAATGATGCCAAGAGTAGGTAAGAGAAGTTTGACTTTAGAAAGTCAAACTAACCTAATACTAGCAAATTGGAAGGGTGAATGTTGTAAAACGATGTATCACTTTTTTAATGGTAAGGTGATAAAATGATTAAATGTTGAGCGATGCTCACTCGAGTAAGGGAAACGATAGGTCTTTCAGGTTGGCCCGAAGAACTATGTAAAACAGGTTTCGGGGACGAAACCTCAATAGGGGGGGGGGGTAGACTTGTAACACCCCAAAAATATTAAAATATAATATTTCGGTTTATGATATGAAACCCGAAATAAGTAACTAGGATAACGATAACCTAGTAAGTCAACTGGTACCACTTATGAAACCTAAGTATCAAATAACGAAACTTGAGGGGCAAGAATTGATATTTAGAGAACTTGAATAATATTAATAATAATAATCAACACACACACACACGAGGTGTGTGTGTCGATAGCAGAGAAAAGGGAAAGGGGAAACCCTCCTCAAACCCTAAATCCTTCAAATTGGGTGAGTCCAGGAAGAATCAAGGTGTCTCGGGTACGGGATTGACGATCCCTAGCTCCTAACACCATCTAAACACAAGGTTAGTGTCAAATCCTAATGTTTAAAGTTAGGGTTGGATGATTGGTGATGGGTTAAGAATGTAACATGAAATTGAACATGGTTATGTGTTATAATCACTATATAAAACATGAGTAGTGAACAAATTAAAGTGAAATTGAAGTTTAGAGATAAAACCCATATGAGGGGTGAGGGTGGAGACATGAGTGAAGAAATCATGTCCAATCCTCAAATGAATCGTGGTTAGTTTAGCTTTAAATTCTAAGATTATTGCTAGACTTATTAAATGATGTGTTACGAAACTCGTCGAACCAAAACGGTTGGTAATGACGAGTTCAACAAGTAACGATAAGATATGCAAGAAATCGCCACTGATAACTAAAAAATTGCTTAAACGAGCACGGGTTCGTTAAACAGCAAAAATCCTACTAAAAAGGGATATACTAATGGTTGATAGATTAGTATGAAAAATGGGCCTTGAATGCTTGCATATGCTAATAAACATGTGAACTGTGTTTAGACAAATCACATGAATCGTCCGGAAGCGGAACCGGTAAGGAGTCACGCAAAGGTCGGAGATTAAGGTACGTGGCTATATGCTTCGTTATTTATTTCAAGTATTTAATCTTGTGAATTCAAAGGATTTGTCGTAAAAATCTTTATAAGTGTGAATGGATTGCTCATAAGTGATAATATTCACAAAAGCAAACCAAACGGGTCAAAGAGATGTACACGCAAACCGGGCAACGGAAGCCTGACTAATAAGAACGATGAGCTCGGATAATGGGTTGTAATTAATATAAACGCAAACCGGGTAACGGAAGCGTGGGTCAGAAAATAATTAACCCGGATAATGGGTTATAGTTGAGATATCATGCAAACCGGGTAACGGAAGCATGATTAATAAGAACGATGAGCCCGGATAATGGGTTGTAATTAATATAAACGCAAACCGGGTAACGGGAGCGTGGGTCATAGAACAATTAACCCGGATAATGGGTTATAAGTGATGGGTGTCGAATCCAGAAAACAAAATAAACCAACTTAACACACTAAGAATAGTATGAGCGAAAGTAAGGTTCGCGTTCTCAGGGATACAGATTAACTAAATTATACTAAAAATATTTCAGGTCCAGACACGATTGTTTTAAAAGGGGGTTTTGATTTCTTGAAATTAACGAAAACAAATTTACAAAAGAAAAGTGAATTCAAATATATAAAAACTAATTCCAATACTAAGGCAATTACTTGATTTAATTCTAGCTTATGATCATTAACAATTAAGGTGCATTGATTTTATGTTTAAACGGTTTGTATCAATACAAGACGTCACGCCGTTCGGACATCCACTCTATCTAATGTCTAACCACACGCCGTTCGGTGATTAGAGCCAACCCGCTACTCTAAGCTCACGCTGTTCGGATCTTAGTGTGCGGGTCGCGTGATAGAAGTATCGATTATAATCAAACACCCACGCCATTCGGAATGTTTAATTATATTGTTTAATTCTATAATGATTTTAATATATATCGGAGTGGAACCGGGTTGAATTAAACAAACAAACCATTCAAACAAACAAATCACATAGTTGTTTCACATAAGTTTTGAATCAAAATCAGAATACCATAGTGTTGAAACTAAATTGATTTAGCCGGACATGGTGGCTAAATCAATCAATCCGAATAAGAAACGAAACATGAAAACTAAAAGCTCACAAACTTGAAAAGAGAAATATGCCTTCAACCCAACTGCCGTCCAAAAGATGAATGAAGCCCCCTCCCGATGAGATAAAATGATCCTTATTTATTTAAACCAATTTGTTCCTATAGGTTAGTTGCAAACATACGGACCATCATTTTCTAATTAATCCAAGTCCACCCAATCTCTTCATTGGTCACTCGTATGCGTGTTGATTCATGTCATCCCACTTTATCCTCCAACTTAAGTTTAAATCTTTATGCAATACAAATTAATTTAATTTAGATATCTTCCTTTTAAGCTTATAGATCAACCACATATATTTAAGTGACATAACTAGCTCCAATTATAATTCTTCATCCATCAGCTTTTAAGTTAGGCAAGTCAACCCTTCAATTTAGTTGATCGTCTTAAATCATTATGTCTCGTAACCGCTCCACACCTACAAAAACAATAAAAACGATCCAAAGTAGACTCCGTTTCACAAAACAAGTGTTTCACAAAATAATTTGATATATGTACAAAAAACGCATTATAAATGGCGAAACTATGTGTTTAAGTGTTATAAAACGTGCCAAGAAATGCAACTAACAATAGTTGAGATGTACACGCAAACCGGGTAACGGAAGCGTGATTAATAAGGAAGATGAGCCCGGATAAAGGGTTGTAATTAATATAAACGCAAACCGGGTAACGGGGGCGTGAGTCATAAAATAATTAACCCGGATAATGGGTTATAGTTGGAAAAAAATATATAGTTTCTTGAAAAGAATATGAAAGAATCAAATTTAATTACTTGAAAATAAACCGGGTCAATCAGTGTAAACACAAACCGGATAATGGAAGCGTGGAACACGAGATTAATAAGCCCGGGTAATGGGTTGTAAATGTTGAGAAATAAACCTATAAAAAGATTGCGGACACTTTAAGTTATAATGCTTAAATGTCAAAACGGGTTAAATAAACGCAAACGCAAACAGGGTAACGAGAGCGTAAAAACCTAAGAAATTTGAATCCGGTTAATGGATTATGGTTTAGATATGTTAGACACGATTTTCTAGTGATTAAATTGAGTTTGGATGAGTTTTGGATACATTTGGATGCAAACTGGATGAAAAGAAAGCATGCCCGGGTGACCCGGCCGATTTGAAAACTGACACGGCCGGGTAAAGGTTCTGAGAAAAAGCATGCCCAGGTGACCCGGCCGGGTTGAAAACTGACACGGTCGGGTCAGGAAGAAAAAGAAAAGTAAATAAACAAATAATATATATATATATATATATATATATATATATATATATATATATATATATTTGTTCAAATGCTTTGATTTCTATTCGTTTGAATGGAATTGTATGATATGTAATTATGCACTTTAGACCCCGGATGAAGATCGAGCCATGACAAGAAGGTCTTAAATTAGATGTAGTTACTTGAATGATATTAAAGGATAACAGAAGTATTAAAAAATGAGTTGGATTTCATGTTAATCGAATAAGTAAAGGTTAAGTGAAATGTGACTAATTGTTATGGTTCTTCCCATGACAGGTTTTTAATTAAATAAGGGTCGCGGATTGAAGATCAAGCTTCCGAAGAGCCGAACACAACCGAACCGAGCAAGCTTCCGCAAAATAAATTGATAACTGAATTTAGTATTAGTGTGTAATGTTCGTTAATTGTAAAGTTTTAATTACCTCTAGTTTTTGGGTCCAATTAATTGTATGTTTATGCTTAAATACCTTGTTTAACGAGTTAGGGTCTTACATGTGTTGGTTCAGATATGAACCAAACTGAAACCTTAACAGGTTCGTTTTAGATGCAAAGGTTAAGTTTTAAGTGTCAGTTTGCTTTAAGATTTTATATTTAGGCAAATCGGACCATAGCATGAAAGAAAAATGTAAACTTGATCATAAACAAGTCGTTCAGTTTGAGATGGGACAAATGAGTGGCGTTTGGAACGAGTTAAAGTAGGAAAAGTAAGTGTTATGGCCTAGACCTCGTTTTATCAGCATAACAGAATGAAAGAAAAGTGGTTAGAATGGATAGACATAAAAGTGGGTCATAAAATAATTAACCCGGATAATGGGTTATAGGTGATGGGTGTCGAATCCAGCAAATAAAATAATAAGAACGATGAGCTTGGATAATGGGTTGTAATTAATATAAACACAAACCGGGTAACGGGAGCGTAGGTCAGAAAATAATTAACCCGGATAATGGGTTATAGTTGAGATATCATGCAAACCGGGTAACGGAAGCATGATTAATAAGAACGATGAGCCCGGATAATGGGTTGTAATTAATATAAACTCAAACCGGGTAACGGGAACGTGGGTCATAAAATAATTAACCCGGATAATGGGTTATAGGTGATGGGTGTCGAATCCAGCAAATAAAATAAACCAACTTAACATACTAAGAATAGTATGAGCGAAAGTAAGGTTCGCGTCCTCAGGGATACAAATTAACTAAATTATACTAAAAATATTTCAGGTCCAGACACGATTGTTTTAAAAGGGGGTTTTGATTTCTTGAAATTAACGAAAACAAATTTATAAAAGAAAAGTGAATTCAAATATATAAAAACTAATTCCAACACTAAGGCAATTACTTGATTTAATTCTAGCTTATGATCATTAACAATTAAGGTGCATTGATTATATGTTTAAACAGTTGTATCAATACTAGACGTCACGTCGTCGGACATCCACTCTATCTAATGTTTAACCACACGCCGTTCGGTGATTAGAGCCAACCCACTACTCCAAGCTCACGCCGTTCGGATCTTAGTGTGCGGGTCGCGTGATAGAAGTATCGATTATAATCAAACACCCACGCCGTTCGGAATGTTTAATTATATTGTTTAATTCTATAATGATTTTGGGTTCATAGACAAACACAAAATATTATTTGTTCCATTTACCAAAACTTAAAAATTGATTAGGGTTTTAAACACTAATGAACTTTATTAGAAAAATTAATAAGGTGATTAAGTTTATTAACAATCTAATATATACCGGAGTGGAACCGGGTTGAATTAAACAAACAAACCATTCAAACAAACAAATCACATAGTTGTTTCACATAAGTTTTGAATCAAAATCAAAATACCATAGTTTTGAAACTAAATTGATTTAGCCGGACATGGTGGCTAAATCAATCAATCCGAGTAAGAAACGAAACATGAAAACTAAAAGCTCACAAACTTGAAAAGAGAAATATGCCTTCAACCCTACTGCCGTCCAAAAGATGATGAAGCCCCCTCCCGATGAGATAAAATGATCCTTATTTATTTAAACCAATTTGTTCCTGTAGGTTAGTTGCAAACATACGGCCCATCATTTTCTAATTAATCCAAGTCCACCCAATCTCTTCATTGGTCACTCGTATGCGTGTTGATTCATGTCATCCCACTTTATCCTCCAACTTAAGTTTAAATCTTTATGCAATACAAATTAATTTAATTTAGATATCCTCCTTTTAAGCTTATAGATCAACCACATATATTTAAGTGACATAACTAGCTCCAATTATAATTCTTCATCCATCAGCTTTTAAGTTAGGCAAGTCAACCCTTCAATTTAGTTGATCGTCTTAAATCATTATGTCTCGTAACCGCTCCGCACCTACAAAAACAATAAAAACGATCCAAAGTAGACTCCGTTTCACAAAACAAGTGTTTCACAAAATAATTTGATATATGTACAAAAAAAGCATTATAAATGGCGAAACTATGTGTTTAAGTGTTATAAAACGTGCCATGAAATTCAACTAACAATAGTTGAGATGTACACGCAAACCGGGTAACGGAAGCGTGATTAATAAGGAAGATGAGCTCGGATAATGGGTTGTAATTAATATAAACGCAAACCGGGTAACGGGGGCGTGAGTCATAAAATAATTAACCCGGATAATGGGTTATAGTTGGAAAAAAATATATAGTTTCTTGAAAAGAATATGAATGAATCAAGTTTAATTACTTGAACATAAACCGGGTCAATCAGTGTAAACGCAAACCGGGTAACGGAAGCGTGGAACACGAGATTAATAAGCCTGGGTAATGGGTTGTAAATGTTGAGAAATAAACCTATAAAAAGATTGCGGACACTTTAAGTTATAATGCTTAAATGTCAAAACGGGTTAAATAAACGCAAACCGGGTAACGAGAGCGTAAAAACCTAAGAAATTTGAATCCGGTTAATGGATTATGGTTTAGATATGTTAGACACGATTTTCTAGTGATTAAATTGAGTTTGGATGAGTTTTGTATATATTTGGATGCAAACTGGATGGAAAGAAAGCATGCCCAGGTGACCCGGCCGGGTTGAAAACTGACACGGCCGGGTAAAGGTTCTGAGTGAAAGCATGCCCAGGTGACCCGGCCGGGTTGAAAACTGACACGGCCGGGTCAGGAAGAAAAAGAAAAGTAAGTAAACAAATAATATATATATATATATATATATATATATATATATATATATATATATTTGTTCAAATGCTTTGATTTCTATTCGTTTGAATGGAATTGTATGATATGTAATTATGCACTTCAGACCCCGGATGAAGATCGAGCCATGACAAGAAGGTCTTAAATTAGATGTAGTTACTTGAATGATATTAAAGGATAACAGAAGTATTAACAAATGAGTTGGATACATTCGTGTTAATCGAATATGTAAAGATCAAGTGAAATGTGACTAATTGTTATGGTTCTTCCCATGATAGGTTTTTAATTAAATATGGACCGCGAATTGAAGATCAAGCTGCCGAAGAGCCGAACACAACCGAACCGAGCAAGCTTCCGCAAAATAAATTGATAACTGAATTTAGTATTAGCGTTTAATGTTCGTTAATTGTAAAGTTTTAATTACCTCTGTTTTTTGGGTCCTATTAAGCGTATGTTTATGCTTAAATACCTTTTTTAACCAGTTAGGGTCTTACAAGTGGTATTCAGAGCTAAAGGTTAAGGGTTGATGTTCGGTTCGAGGCTTGATCATTGAATCCGGTAAGTGATATTCTTAAAAGAATAATCAAAATATATGTGTGATTGTTATAAAATATGGTTGGGTCTATCGTGGGAAAACACGTTGTCCCAAATTAACTGATAAAAGACAGTTATGGTAGCCTAAGACTTAACCGAGAATGTGTAGAAATAGATTAAACTTGGCTAGCAAGTGTTTTAGAATAGCTTGTATTATAATACAAGCTAATTTACATTGACATATTATTAATTATTGATTGTTTCAGTGATACTAATACCGTATCTAAGATGAAGGGGATTTGATGATTCACCTAATGAGATGGTGGACGATTTAGGCACATGACAAAGAGCATGCTCGCAAAAATCTAAACAAACCGATGGTTAAGGTACTGTTAAAGCAAAGATAAGGTTAATCGGAACGATTATTAATGAAAATTCACATGAAAAATGAAAATTCATGTGAATAAATAATGCTTGAGAAACCTAAGTGAGACACACATTTAGGATGATATTCCTAAGAGAAAATAAATTGATAATGTACATTATTCACAATAGTGTATAGAAAATGTACAAAGAAAGAACGGAACTCAGAAACGGCGGCATGTGTAATAATCCAAATAATGTCCTAAAACGGAAATGAATATAAAGATATGAAGTGATCACATCAACAAATGTGATTACATAATAATTTTATGAAACGAAAATGAACAGTTCGTTTTAAATGATAGATGATAAAACCTAATGACGTTAAAAAAAATAACAAGAAAAAGTATTTACCAAATAAAATAAAGGACATGAACACGAACTGAAAAATCGGTTTACATAGGAGGTAACGTATTGCTTATAATAAGTCCGTGTGTACATGTGCGGATTACTTACCCTGGCCAGGTAAGTGTTAAGCATATGATACGATGGGTCGATTATAACTAATACATATATGTTCTATGTAACGAGGAGTAGGTGAGTGGGGGTAGAGAAAAGATATTTGGAGTCATAAACCTTACGGGCACACTCGTACAATGGTTCTTGCAAGAATAATAGGAACAATGTGTAACGCGCGTAAGGATAAATGATCCAAGAAAGTAAAAGGTTAATCATGATGGTCTAGAGGGCCATGATTGACATGGTGGCATGTAAAACCAAGGTATAAATGACCCACGGGCTCGTAGAAGTAGAGGTATTGCCAAATGAATAGAAAAGTGAATGCCATTCATGATCTAATAGGGTCATTTTTGGTGGTTGAAAGAACAACGGGCATGGGCCACTGGAAATTGATGGGTCGTTATGATCTGCGGGTCAGTAACGTAAATGTGGACATGAGGGAGGATAGTACTAAGTTGTTGAACTTAGACCCTCCCATATAATAAATGAATTAACGTGAGAAAGACGTGCAGGAAAGATAGTACTAGGTTAATGGACCTAGACCCTCCCATCCATAACACCACCAGAACTGCGGCTTTGGTTGGTATAACATGGAGAAAAGTTGAGATGAGGAAATAGGGAATTGAGTAATAATACTCAATTCATTAATAACAGGTCAAGTTGGGTAATTACCCTAAACGACACCGAGAAAAGGTAAAAGAAAAGAATGAAATGAAAATGTCCAACCTTAAGGTTGGAGGAAAATGGGAGATGACCCCTAAGGTGAAAATAGCCAATAAAGGAATTTGGTGGTATGAGTCGAGTAATACTCGATGTTATGAAACGGGTCAGTTTGATTGTAATGACAGACGAGACAATTTTCAAATAAAAAGCGGGAAATAAAACCAAAAACACAATTATGTGAGGTTATTAAAAAGGGGTTGAACCTTAAGGTTCACACCTTAAGATAAAAATACGTGAAAGAAGTCGCCAACCAACGAATTGGCTAGTGTGCGAGAATCAGTTATGATTCCCGCAATAATCAAAATGGATAAAACGAACGGATGTATAACCAATGGGAGAATTTACATGAGCACGGATCATGTATAAAAAAGAAAGAAGGAAATGGATAAATATACCTAACATGAGCCATTTGACTTTCAGACGTCAAACTGACTTAAGACAAGTGTTTTTGTGAATTTAAATGAACAGTTTGACATTGGAAAGTCAAACAATCACGAACTAGTGCTGGATGAATTGAAATGAACCTAAAAATAAATTGTTTATTGTCAATTACTTAATGAAAGGAATTGACACAAGGTAAAGAGAAAATGTTTAATTAAAACGTGGTTTTAATTTATACTAACATTTTGATAAACGAAAAGAGTCAAATGATAAATCATGAAGTGTTTTATAAAAGAAAAACGTTTATGCACTAATAGGTACAACTGAAAAGAAAGGGGTTAAAAGGTAAAGGTCCACATGACTGGTGGGGCCCACGCGGCATAGACAAAATGGTGAACCATAGAGATCGTGCTACAAGTAGATCAAATCTCAAAATCTTGCCTAATGGTTCATTAGGCAAGAAAAAAAAACAATAAAAAGGAATTGGGAAAAAACAGAGCGAGAGTCGAGTATGATTCTTCACATAAATGAAAATGTAACAAAAACCATTTCAATTGATTAAAATCTTGGAAATAGAATTAAACGAAACCTAGAAAGGAAAAAAATTATAAGTGAAAAGGGGAGTTTGTAGATAACATTTTAACAAACATAAAACGAATAAGAATTGGATCCGGGAATGGATCCAAGGGATGGGAAAACGACTAAGTTAACAAGTCGGGTTTATCTGGATAATAGAGATCAACCGCTTATTAATGAAGATGGTTAAATGTGTACTATGATACGTAAAGAAAAAAAAATATAAACAAATAAATAAACGTGTTATAAACAGTTTGACTTAGAAAGTCAAAATGACGCTATATTAATGTTGCGATGAGTTAGCATAAACAGATTGACTTAGAAAGTCAAACTGACACTATACTATTATTATGATGATTTGGTATAAACAGTTTGACTTAAAAAGTCAAACTGACCTAAAGTAAATGATGCCAAGAGTAGGTAAGAAAAGTTTGACTTTAGAAAGTCAAACTAACCTAAAACTAGCAATTTGGAATGGTGAATGTTGTAAAACGATGTATCACTTTTCTAATGGTAAGGTGATAAAATGATTAAATGTTGAGCGATGCTCACTCGACTAAGGGAAACGATAGGTCTTTCAGGTTGGCCCGAAGAACTATGTAAAACAGGTTTCGGGGACGAAACCTCAATAGGGGGGGGGGTAGACTTGTAACACCCAAAAAATATTAAAATATAATATTTCAGTTTCTGATATGAAACCTAAAATAAGTAACTAGGATAACGATAACCTAGTTAGTCAACTGGTACCACTTATGAAACCTAAGTATCAAATAACGAAACCTGAGGGGCTAGAATTGATATTGAGAGAACTTGAATAATATTAATAATAATAATCAACACACACACACAAGAGGTGTGTGTGTCGATAGCAGAGAAAAGGGAAAGGGGAAACCCTCCCCACACCCAAAATCCTTCAAATGGGGCGACTCCAGGAAGAATCAAGGTGTCTCGGGTACGGGATTGACGATCCCTAGCTCTTAACACCATCTAAACACAAGGTTAGTGTCAAATCCTAATGTTTAAAGTTAGGGTTGGATGATTGGTGATGGGTTAAGAATGTAACATGAAATTGAACATGGTTATGTGTTATAATCACTATGTAAAACATGAGTAGTGAACAAATTAAAGTGAAATTGAAGTTTAGAGATAAAACACATATGAGGGGTGTGGGTAGAGACATGAGTGAAGAAGTCATGTCCAATCCTCATATGAATCGTGGTTAGTTTAGCTTTAAATTCTAAAATTTTTGCTAGACTTATTAAATGGTGTGTTACGAAACTCGTCGAACCAAAACGGTTGGTAATGACGAGTTCAACAAGTAACGATAAGATATGCAAGAAATCGCCACTGATAACTAAAAAATTGCTTAAACGAGTACGGGTTCGTTAAACAGCAAAAATCCTCTTAAAAAGGAATATACTAATGGTTGATAGATTAGTATGAAAAATGGGCCTTGAAT
Organism: Bidens hawaiensis; assembly: GCF_021521415.1. Classification (NCBI taxonomy): domain Eukaryota; kingdom Viridiplantae; phylum Streptophyta; class Magnoliopsida; order Asterales; family Asteraceae; genus Bidens; species Bidens hawaiensis. Next base: position 16,022 of record NW_027503955.1, on the reverse strand, counting down.
GCTTGCATATGCTAATAAACATGTGAACTGTGTTTAGACAGATCACATGAATCGTCCGGAAGCGGAACCGGTAAGGAGTCACGCAAAGGTCGGCGATTAAGGTACATGGCTATATGCTTCGTTATTTATTTCAAGTATTTAATCTTGTAAATTCAAAGGATTTGTCGTAAAAATCTTTATAAGTGTGAATGGTTTGCTCATAAGTGATAATATTCACAAAAGCAAACCAAATGGGTCAAAGAGATGTACACGCAAACCGGGCAACGGAAGCGTGACTAATAAGAACGATGAGCTCGGATAATGGGTTGTAATTAATATAAACGTAAACCGGGTAACGGGAGCGTAGGTCAGAAAATAATTAACCCGGATAATGGGTTATAGTTGAGATATCATGCAAACCGGGTAACGGGAACGTGGGTCATAAAATAATTAACCCGGATAATGGGTTATAGGTGATGGGTGTCGAATCCAGCAAATAAAATAAACCAACTTAACATACTAAGAATAGTATGAGCGAAAGTAAGGTTCGCGTCCTCAGGGATACAGATTAACTAAATTATACTAAAAATATTTCAGGTCCAGACACGATTGTTTTAAAAGGGGGTTTTGATTTCTTTAAATTAACAAAAACAAATTTATAAAAGAAAAGTGAATTCAAATATATAAAAACTAATTCCAACACTAAGGCAATTACTTGATTTAATTCTAGCTTATGATCATTAACAATTAAGGTGCATTGATTATATGTTTAAACAGTTTGTATCAATACTAGACGTCACGTCGTCGGACATCCACTCTATCTAATGTTTAACCACACGCCGTTCGGTGATTAGAGCCAACCCACTACTCCAAGCTCACGCCGTTCGGATCTTAGTGTGCGGGTCGCGTGATAGAAGTATCGATTATAATCAAACACCCACGCCGTACGGAATGTTTAATTCTATAATGATTTTGGGTTCATAGACAAACACAAAATATTATTTGTTCCATTTACCAAAACTTAAAAATTGATTAGGGTTTTAAACACTGATGAACTTTATTAGAAAAATTAATAAGGTGATCAAGTTTATTAACAATCTAATAAATACCGGAGTGGAACCGGGTTGAATTAAACAAACAAACCATTCAAACAAACAAATCACATAGTTGTTTCACATAAGTTTTGAATCAAAATCAAAATACCATAGTTTTGAAACTAAATTGATTTAGCCGGACATGGTGGCTAAATCAATCAATCCGAGTAAGAAACGAAACATGAAAACTAAAAGCTCACAAACTTGAAAAGAGAAATATGCCTTCAACCCTTCTGCCGTCCAAAAGATGATGAAGCCCCCTCCCGATGAGATAAAATGATCCTTATTTATTTAAACCAATTTGTTCCTGTAGGTTAGTTGCAAACATACGGCCCATCATTTTCTAATTAATCCAAGTCCACCCAATCTCTTCATTGGTCACTCGTATGCGTGTTGATTCATGTCATCCCACTTTATCCTCCAACTTAAGTTTAAATCTTTATGCAATACAAATTTATTTAATTTAGATATCCTCCTTTTAAGCTTATAGATCAACCACATATATTTAAGTGACATAACTAGCTCCAATTATAATTCTTCATCCATCAGCTTTTAAGTTAGGCAAGTCAACCCTTCAATTTAGTTGATCGTCTTAAACCATTATGTCTCGTAACCGCTCCGCACCTACAAAAACAATAAAAACGATCCAAAGTAGACTCCGTTTCACAAAACAAGTGTTTCACAAAATAATTTGATATATGTACAAAAAACGCATTATAAATGGCGAAACTATGTGTTTAAGTGTTATAAAACGTGCCAAGAAATGCAACTAACAATAGTTGAGATGTACACGCAAACCGGGTAACAGAAGCGTGATTAATAAGGAAGATGAGCCCGGATAATGGGTTGTAATTAATATAAATGCAAACCGGGTAACGGGGGCGTGAGTCATAAAATAATTAACCCGGATAATGGGTTATAGTTGGAAAAAAATATATAGTTTCTTGAAAAGAATATGAATGAATCAAATTTAATTACTTGAACATAAACCGGGTCAATCAGTGTAAACACAAACCGGATAACGGAAGCGTGGAACACGAGATTAATAAACCCGGGTAATGGGTTGTAAATGTTGAGAAATAAACCTATAAAAAATTGCGGACACTTTAAGCTATAATGCTTAAATGTCAAAACGGGTTAAATAAACGCAAACGCAAACAGGGTAACGAGAGCGTAAAAACCTAAGAAATTTGAATCCGGTTAATGGATTATGGTTTAGATATGTTAGACACGATTTTCTAGTGATTAAATTGAGTTTGGATGAGTTTTGGATACATTTGGATGCAAACTGGATGAAAAGAAAGCATGCCCAGGTGACCCGGCCGATTTGAAAACTGACACGGCCGGGTAAAGGTTCTGAGTGAAAGCATGCCTAGGTGACCCGGCCGGGTTGAAAACTTACACGGTCGGGTCAGGAAGAAAAAGAAAAGTAAATAAACAAATAATATATATATATATATATATATATTTGTTCAAATGCTTTGATTTCTATTCGTTTGAATGGAATTGTATGATATGTAATTATGCACTTTAGACCCCGGATGAAGATCGAGCCATGACAAGAAGGTCTTAAGTTAGATGTAGTTACTTGAATGATATTAAAGGATAACAGAAGTATTAAAAAATGAGTTGGATTTCATGTTAATCGAATAAGTAAAGGTCAAGTCAAATGTGACTAATTGTTATGGTTCTTCCCATGACAGGTTTTTAATTAAATAAGGGTCGCGGATTGAAGATCAAGCTTCCGATGAGCCGAACACAACCGAACCGAGCAAGCTTCCGCAAAATAAATTGATAACTGAATTTAGTATTAGTGTGTAATGTTCGTTAATTGTAAAGTTTTAATTACCTCTAGTTTTTGGGTCCAATTAAGCGTATGTTTATGCTTAAATACCTTGTTTAACGAGTTAGGGTCTTACATGTGTTGGTTCAGATATGAACCAAACTGAAACCTTAACAGGTTCGTTTTAGATGCAAAGGTTAAGTTTTAAGTGTCAGTTTGCTTTAAGATTTTATATTTAGGCAAATCGGACCTTAGCATGAAAGAAAAATGTAAACTTGATCATAAACAAGTCGTTCAGTTTGAGATGGGACAAATGAGTGGCATTTGGAACGAGTTAGAGTAGGAAAAGGAAGTGTTATGGCCTAGACCTCATTTTATCAGCATAACAGAATGAAAGAAAAGTGGTTAGAATGGATAGACATAAAAGTGCCAGATTCGAATCGAGTTAATGAGAAACTCTTGTCGTTTGGAGGAAGAACGGATCAAATCGAACTCGGAACAAATCGAATTGTATTAGAAGTGAATCGAATTGAAACTCGATTCGATTGGTTTGAAAACTCGATTTGATTGGTTTGAACCTCAGCTCGACTCCAGCCAGGGGCTTTGCCCCTTGGACCCTGTTGGGGGTTGCCGTCTCTAGAACCCCGCTGCCAGGGGCGCTGCCCCCGGACTCCGCGTTAGATAGTGGTTTCACTCACCTAGAAATATGATATAGTTAGAGGTACTTAATTGATGCTTGTTAATTGTTACGCAGTTACTCATGCCCAGCTGAGAAAAGGTGTGACCATAAACTCATAAAGAAACACGACACATGTGAGTTTCTAACCCCTCTTATTGTAATGTTTTCGGGGATGTGTACATACTCCTATGTGGTTAGTTAAAACACTTAACTTAAGTGGAGAGTGCATGCTATATGATTGTTTAACGAATGATGAATGAATGATATAGAAAAGCTTAAAAGTATGTATGTAATTAAAATGATAGTATGAAGAAATGTATGTATGAATGTATGGTTGTATGAAAAGAAGGGACCAACCCCTTATAATATCTAAGAGGATAGAGACCAACCCTTATAATATATGAGAAGATAGGGACTAGACCCTTATAAATCTGTGAGGTTATAGGGCGGAAGGCTCTATAAAACGTAAAGATAGTTATATATGATGTATGTTAATAAAAGACATAATAAAAGTTTGAAAGAAAGAACGAATGAATGTATGTATGAAAGAAAGATAAACATGTTAAGTTTGTAATATGTGTCTTTGGATACGTTAGTATTAAAATGTAACGTGGGTTGCCTTATTAACTAGAACACACTCATCGTAGCTGACTTTTAGTATGCACGCATGTAAATAGATTGAGACAACTAGCTTGAGGGTAACACATGACATTGGATTAATGCGGCTGGCAAATTGAGAAGAATGCTATGATGTTTTAAAATGACTTTATATATTATATTTAAAGACCAGAGTTTCATTGTTATGAAAGATTTGAATGATTATTTAATATATGGTTAAAGTTTAATGTTTCCGAGAAAGTTTTAATTCTCTCTGATATTTAGAACTGTGTTTATGAGTAAATCCAACGCTAAAGTAGGGCACCGGGACTGAGGCCTTACATCTTCATCATCTCGGTCTTTATTATTTCCACTTCACATGGTTCTTCAAAAAATAACCCGTCCACAATTTTCTTCTCACAAGTTTTGATCGGTCTCTCACTGGTCAGCTTCTCGCCTTGATTTCTTCTCACTATTCACCCGAGTTTTTCACTTTCATCTGTCACAGACCGGTTTTTCTCGAACCTGCATACATAGCAAACATTATTGCTTCACACAACCGACTTATCGCCTTGTTCTTGATTGCTTCACACAATCAGCCTCACTCTTTGATCGATATATCACAGATGGCAGTATTCTTCCTCACCGGTATCACAATGTAACACTCCGAATCTCTCGGGCAACTCCACACCTATCACAGGTGATTTGAACTTTGAACCGATCATACTCACTCCGAGCTATTATTTTTCCTGTTGTTGACTCACACAACCTAATCGTTTTGAACCTTCGCAACTCTACTCGATCAAATCCGTCAACCGAAACAACTTTTCATAACCAAACCTACTTGCTTGAAAACAAACTCTGAATTGAACCGTCTTGTTCAACCCAAATAAAAACCCCACATAATGGTCAAACAAACTTGTTTAACCAATAATAAGCTCAATTTATTGAACCAAAAAAGAAAAAAATAAAACACCCTTTTTAATTTTTTTTCTTGAACTCCTACTAGCACCAAAAAGTTTCTTTAATAGTTTCAAAAATTTATTATATAGTAACCTTGTGCAAGCCCATGTTGACTTTTGTTGACTTAAATTACAAAGGTAAAACAATCCCTATTCACCTTAAAACCGGACCACCTATCGCCGCCAAACAACTAGTATTCTGCTATACTTAATTTCTGGATACGTAAAGTCCAATCTGCCCAATCACAGTACTTGTTTGATTTTTGGCTCTTAACAATCAGCCATTATCTAAATACCAAATTGAATCACTTATCGGGTCGTTTGCATAACGGATGGATGAACCTTCTTCTCGTTTAACATAACTTGTTCTTTATTAACTTCAACTGTTTCCATCATAAGAGTTGGCGGCTTAGCCTCGGTTTGGTTCAGACTTGCTTTTTGATTCGGTGGTATCGGACATTCCCATGCAATGTGGCCCAAAGCATTACATTTATAACACCGAACACCACTTTTATCCCTGATTTTGATTATTTTGATTTTGAAAATTACTACCTTGATTGCCATCTCTGCCTTGGTTGTTCGTGTTCAGTTGGTTATCGTCTCTTCGGTTATCATAGTTTTGATTAAACCAACCCCGTCCTCTACTCGAACCTTGACCACGACCTCTTGCAAGACTCCGTTGGTCAAAACCCGAGGAGCCACGACCCCGAGCATAATAATTTTGATCATGATCGGTGTCCTTTCTTCCTAGATTATCATTTTTGGCATAAAATAATTTTCCCATCTTAGCCAATGCTTCATTGCCTTTGATTCTCTCTTCAAAACCCTTTAACCTTGCTATACTATCTTCAAAACCCGTAGTTTTAAGATCGTCCACTGTTCGATAGTTGTTACAATAACAATAAAATGGTCTGGAACGCTATCGAGCAGTTTTTTTACAAGTTCTTGTTCTTCCATCGGACTACCCAAACTATCAAATTCCGAGGCGTATTATATTACTTTCCCGGAAATGTCTTCAACAGATTCTTTTACTTCCATCTTCAATTAATTAAAATATCGCTTTAACGATCGTAAGCGAACTTGTTGCACTCGATCCGCACTGAGAAATCTAACCCATAGTGATTCCCAAATCTCATGAGCATCACGGGTTCTTGCAACTTGCATCAACACGTTTTTCGGTAAGGCTTGAAAAATAATAGCCCTATCCATCTTTTTCTTTCTCTCTTTTAGGGCTTCTTCAGACACCACTTCTCATAATCCTTGAGCATCAATGATCGATTCCACAATTACAACCCACGTGTTCGAGTTTGTTTTTGTTAACTTCGGACACTGAAACGAAGTTGAACTTGGGTGTGACATTCGTGACAAAATGAGGTATTCTTTATTCACTACGTAGCGAGTAAACGATAAATCGTTTAATTCGTAGTGCTTAAACGAGTAATCGACCAATACTAATTATGACCCGTATATATAATGAGGGGTCATATACGAGTTATATATATATTATAGAGGCTAACATATTGATATTTAGGCTCCAGTACGTTTAAAACCATTTAAACGAAAAAGGTTTCATTTATTGTTACGCTATAAGATTAAACGCAATCGTTAACATCAAAACGAGCATTGTAGCATCCGATAAGCCGAAAAAGATTTACAAAACACTTATATGACATGTTCTAAGCAATCTGTGAAAATATTTTGTATTTTTACAACAAGCCAGTACGTTTTTCTTATTTTACAAAAATGGGCTGAAAAACACTCGTTTATTGCGAAAAACCAAACCCGAAAGATCAACACTTATATGACATATTCTAAGCAATCTGTGAAAATAAAAGGTTTCGTTTATTGTCTTTCGCACCCGAACTATTTTTCTTGAGAAAAACCGAACCCGAAAGATCAACACCGAATCTTGGCATGCAAAACAAGGGAATAATGGGCCAAAGAGAGGCCCAATGGGCCCCTTTCTTTTCCGTACGCAAATAATAAGGAAACACCCATTGATATTTTGACTTAAATATAATGTTTTTCCATGATGTGTCCATATTTTAAACCAAATAACAAACCAACCAGCTGAGGTTCTTCAAGTTCCAGCCAAGAAACACAATAGTAAGCTTCAAATTCTTAAGTTTTAAACTTGTTTTTAACTAGTTTAATTCATAGAATTATGTTTTAATTATAGATAACCATGTTTAACCATTAAAAAACCATAAAAATCAATTAAAATCATGTTTTGATGTTAAACATGTCTACAAAGCAGTATCATATAGATTTTTGGTCAAAAACGCGGATTAAAACAAAAATACAACGTTTTTACGGTTTGAAAGTTCGGTTTGAAACCAAACCGAAACCCTAATTATCAAGGATGTTCAATGGATGATTTATGCTTGGTTTGATATTATATGATATGTAGATACACTGAGTTTGCAACCCAAGACCCGGAAAGTCGTTTAAACTATCGAAAATCACCGAAAACCGACAAGGTAATACCGTATTACTCGTTTATGGGCTGTTTGTGCTTAGAATGTGAAATGATTGTTATTAGGTTATGAAACTTTGCAGGGACATTAGGAATCACATAAATGAGTCCCGGTTAAAATTTGGTAATTGTTCGATAAACGGAGAATATTTGGCGAACTTATTACCGTTTGTTGGCGTTTATTCGCGAAAAATAGGTAAACTTCATGAAAAATTATGAAAATTGGTTTGGAACCCAGAAATCGTATCTTAAGAACACTGGGAATATTTTAGAACATTTGAAGATGTCTAAGTAATTTTTGTGCCAATGTGTTTTAATCGAGTTTTAATTGCCGAAAAACGCGCAAAAAGGAATTTTGGCCAAAGATTTAGATTCTGAATATTTTTCAGGGGCTATGTGATGATATTTAGACCACTAGAAAAAATTATCGAATTTTTTGGATGTCGTTTAATATAAACAGACTATTTATTACTTAATTATAACACATTAAATAAAATTTTATAAATAGATAATTAATCATAAAATTTCTGATAATATTTTTATAAAATTCTTTATATTTTAATTTATTTTTACAAAAATTTCCAAAATTTATATATAAGTACGTAATTAGGTATGATTAATCAAAGATTTAAACTATAATTGTTAATGAAACCGGCAGTTTTGTGTCTAACGGACTAACTGGTATGTCAAAATGTCAAAAGTGGTCAAATATCATAGTTTTAGATAAATTTGATAAAAACGAACTTTTTACGAGAATTCCGGACAATTCGGGTGGATTGTACGTGTTTTGTATAATCAAACCCGTGTGAAAACGGAAACGAACCATGCGATCAATCCAGATACCGAAACTTCAAAATTCTTTCATAAATCAAATCATTTATTCAATCAATATATTTAATTAAGTTTTTGTGAACTTACCTAATCCCGAAACTCATAAACGATTAACTTGGCTAGGCTCGGAAAACGGTGAAACTGAGCCAAGTTTGATTTTGAACATTTCATAGTGTACAACGTCACAATCTAAGACTATGGTCATGTTCTAGGCCTGACAACCATACCCAGACTCGTTATACAACCTGATTTAGTTTAAACACGGAACTTGTATTAATGGTACTATACCGGTTATAGGATTTAAGCTATAATCGAGACATTCTAGTTACCGATACGTACCACCAGCTCGAACAACATTAAGGTGAGTTTCACGACCCCACTTTCTAAACTGTTTTACGAACTTTTGGGGTGGAAAACATGTACTTATATACTTGAAAACTTGTGATGATGTGAATTATCTAAGTACTAACAATTGAAAGTCCCCACAAACACAAGTGATTAGCTTCGTGCCAATGACGTGTGGATAGTGCTATCGGTTTGACAAACCCAACTGAAGGCGCCGGAGGGGTATGCCGGATATACTTGTTAACACAGTTGCACATTGTCATATAAATTTATTACATTCTGCTATGTGGTGTTAGACATAGTACATACTTAGGGCAAAGTGGCTATTAAATTCCAACGGAAGTACATGGGCAAGGGTGGCTATGCGTGCGATCTGTCTTGGTTTCACTTGTGGCTTAGTATAAAAACATCATGCACATATATACATAAATACATACGTACTGTGAACTTTACGAACCCGTATACTGATTATGTTCGTACTCTTGAAACTTGAAACTCACCAACTAGACGTAGTTGACACGTTTTAACATGCTTTTCAGGTAAACCGAAGTCGGAATGAAATGCTTACGTGCTTGGTGTTAGAAGTGAAGTTGAATGGTTGTGAATAGACGCAAATACATAGTATTGAATAAGAAGCTCATGAACCGGTTATGTGATTTTCATCTAGTTTGTAAACATAGTCCAACACATGTAATATGATGTAAATTAGTCTGTTGAATTTCTTTATAACCAATGTGGTTGATACCAGAATTATCTGTTACATTCCCGTATTACGCTTCCGCAATTACCTAGTCGAGGTGTGACATTGGGTCCCTTGCTTGCACAACTTGGTTCGCACCCCGGTACCACGTCTCCCATAGTCATCGTCTTCGTTGATAGATCCCAAAAACGTGAGCCACACTCCTTACGGCTAAATTGTTTCTCCTCAGTTGGATGTGGTTATTCGCCCCACGCTATTCTTGATCTTCCCAAGGATGGTAGATCGCCTACGATCTTAATACCAATTATTGAATTTGATATCCTCCTTATCCTCCCCATGAGATCAACCTAGCCACCCCTCGGTTTTATCATTTAACGAATCCTGATTATAATTATCATCGACTTCATATCCTGATTATAACGAATCCTTTTCTGAAAGGCCTATTGTATTACTTATTTAGTTCTCCTCTTCCATTTGTAAAATAATTTTGAAGATCAAAGTATTATACAACAACTCTATTATCAATTTAACATGGTATCAAAGCAGTGAATGGTCCTAGGATCAATTCATGTGTTTTTCGCTCATCCTCTACCTATTCGCCTTATCACAAAAACCTTAATCGCCATGTCTAACTACGACAATACATGTTGCAATTATGATCCTTTGATCCAAATTGCAAACCTTCAAACACAAAACCATAACCTAAACTTGGAACTCATCAACAACAACCATCTCAAACCTTCAAACCAATACAACACCACCACCAATCAGCTTTGTTGCACCACCACAAGCAACTACAGTCCACAAGCAATCCACAAGATTCCCTACAATCAATTCATAAATCATTGTAGAAACAACAAAAAACCTCCATTACTACACAAACCAATCAATAGGATACAAGAGTTCGTTACACCACCAATCGCCCCTACCGCACAAACCGAATAAAACCACCATTCACCACTACCGCGTCATCAATCCATAAACCAATTAATAGGATACCAGAATCAGCTGCACCAAAAATCGCCACTGCCGCTCCACCGATCACCACTTCCGCACCACCAATCGCCACTACTGCACCACCGATAAAACCATATATATATAGGGGAAGGATCAAGAGAGAACTCTTATTTAGAGAGAGAACCAAGGAACTCCTAGTTATGAGGTTATAATTGTAATTAGCTCAAATAGAGGGGAAAAAACGTTCTTCCCTGTTCGACGTCTTCTTCAGCCTCCTTGTACAACAATCTCAATAAAAACTTCTTTATATAGAAATTAGCACATGCAAATCACAAATTATGACTACTCGATTGTTCCGAACCCTAATCACTGATTAATTCGATCGTTTAACCCGTCAATTGCAGGTATTTAAATTCAAAATACTATGTTTTTAATCAATAAATTGATACATAATCTGTTTGTTTCATATATTAATTTGATTGTTAAGTTGAATAATTATGAGTTACGACATTATTAGTAAATAAATGAATTTTAATTATCATTTATACTAGAAATTAGGAAAATTGGGTGCTCATTATGACCTAATTGCTTGATTAGGTTTTATGAGGTTAAATACATGCATTACATACATGTAGTACATGTATTACGTACGTGTATTAATACATGGACTGCATACATGGATTAGAAAAATGGACAGGGTGTGTGATTCATAATACCGAGTATTACATATGTGTACTATCTACTTATATACAAAGTATGTGTAATATATGCATTTTATTGACAATTCAAACATATGCAGTTTTGGAGTTGACTTATGCTCGTACTATTGATATTTGGTATGTTGGTTGCTGTTTGAGCTTTATACGGGTAAAATCTTGTTCCCAGGTACAAAAAATACCCATTACCATCATCCCTTTAGCTAAAAAACTGCACGATATCGCAAATTCGACACCATCAAGTAACGAGTGTACATATAAATTGGGCATTGAAGCAAGCATATTAACCTGATGACAAGACCACGAAATAGACGTGCTCGATTGTTAATGAGGACTACTTTATGTATAAATATTTATACCTGAAATATACATTGGTTATGAATTCTAGTTTCTTTTTCCAACATGTTTTCTTTTTCTTGGTTTCTTTAATGTATGATCTTCGTCACCCGGTTGTAAACTAAACACTTAGTGTTTATATGTAATATACTAGTATTACATATTTGTAATACAATGTTACTGCATATATGTATTACACTAGCACTATGTGTACGCAATACAGTTATTACTAGCATATAATAGTGTTATAAAATAACACACAATGGAAACATGGTAATACTGCATATATGTAGTATGCTTAAACAAATCTTGCATTAACATTATCATAATAATTTTTATATACACAATATTTATGCATTACCAATAAAAAGATGTGGTTGCTCTAACATTGTTTGGTTCAAACATATTACATATATGTTGTATAACTAAGCATGTATAATTACACTAACAATACTACTTTTAGCACATCAGCACTAAATATACGGGTTGCGTATAAGTAACACGCCACTATGGCATATACGTAATGTATCAGTATTAAATATATACATACTACATCAATGTTTCATAATATTAATACGTTTTTGTTTTTACCATAATAGTCGACTACAAATTTCATACATCGATTAACACCACCACGAAAATATATCATAACATTTATATTCAAATTCCATCACACGCTTTGACAACTGATTTAAAAATCCTATCATATACAATAACAAGATAAACATACTATAACCATGCCCTTTTAATTTGTGCCATCATTTGATCTTCCGTTTATGTTTTTTTCTTGCATTCTTTTAACAGAGACGACCCCTACAATAAACTAAAGGGGCAACTTCATAGAATAGTAATCAATTTTCAAAAGTGTTCCAATTAGGTCACTCAACTTTAAAAAGTGTTCCAATTAGGTCACTCAACTTTAAAAAGTGTTCCAATTAAGTCACTCAATTTTCATATTTTATTAAATTAAAGGTTTTAACATGTTTTTTAGCGTTTCTCTTTTTTGTTTCACATAGGAAATTGTAAGACCCCGTTACCGGTAGCCCTACTTCGTGTTGGATTTACTCATAAACGCAGTTCTAAATATCAGAGTTAATTAAAACATTCGCGGAATATAAAAGCTTTCATAAAACATTTCATAACAAAACACGTCTTGTCTTAAAACATCATTTTGTCTTTCAAAATTAACGAAACATTAAACTTAAACGTCTTGAGTCTTCCGATGCCAGCCTCTTATTCGGTGCCACGTGTCTCCTCAAGCGAGCTGCCTCATCCTACTCACCTGCGTGCATACTAAAAGTCAGCTACGCTGAGTGAGTTCTAGTTAATCACATAATCATACAATATCTTCTTACATTTCATACTTAACCTCTTAACTTTCTTTCATACACACATAATTGCATATACTTTCGTTCTTACCTTCATACTTTCTTTACATACATAATCATACGTTTTAAAGAGCCTTTCGCCCTATAACCTCACAAATATTATAAGGGTCTGGTCCCTAACATCACAGATATTATAAGGGTCAGGTCCCTAACAACACAGATATTATAAGGGTCTGGTCCCTCTTCGTTACCATACAACCGTGCCTTTCTTTTGTTTATTAACTTTATCGCATTCATACATATGAGCAAATACATTATACTCACCTTTTACGTAACACTACAACATGACAGTACGTGCTATATCCGAAGATCGTTCACGTACTGACAAGCAATCATTCATACATTTCACATCATTCATATAAGGCATACACTTATCACTTAGGATAAGTGTATTAACAAACATATCGAGTATGCACACAGCCCCGAAAACATAACACAGAAGTGGGGCTAGAAACTCACCTGAACACGGTTACGTTCACCGTTAATCGTAATCCCTTTCCTCAGTTGTGCACGGCTGACTGTATAAAAAGTATACATATCAATTAACTATCACTACTTATATCATCTTTCTAATCTTAATTACTACCCACAACGAACGGGGGTCCGGGGGCAGCGGGGTCTAGGGGCGGCAGCCCCTAGCAGGATCCAAGGGGCAGAGCCCCTGGCTGGGGTCGAGCTGCCAGGTCAGCTTGGAAAAATTTTATTAACATTAACTGTCTTAACACATTTTTCATTAGGTTTTTAATTTATTTTCTAATCGAACTTGACTTTAGGCGAAGTTAAACCTTAGGCGAACTTAGCTTTAGGCGAAGTTAAACCTTAGGCGAACTTAGCTTTAGGCGAAGTTAATCCTTAGGCGAACTTAGCTTTAGGCGAAGTTAATCCTTAGGCGAACTTAGCTTTAGACGAAGTTAATCCTTAGGCGAACTTAGCTTTAGGCGAAGTTATCAGTTAGGCGAACTTGGCCGTAGGCGATGTTATCAATTAGGCGAACTTGGCCTTAGGCGAAGTTATCAATTAGGCGAACTTGGCCTTAGGCGAAGTTATCAATTTGGTGAACTTGGCCTTAGGCGAAGTTATCAATTAGGCGAACTTGGCCTTAGGCGAAGTTATCAATTAGGCGAACTTGGCCTTAGGAGAAGTTACCAGTTAGGCGAACTTAGCTTTGAAGGTGAAGTTATCGTTTTGAAGGCGAAGTTATCGTTTTGAAGGCGAAGTTGCCCAGTTCGCTACGGGTTTGGTTTTTATCACGCATTTTGGCGATTTTAATACCCTTGTTATGGTTCGACATCACCCACTAACGTTCCCTAACCATTTCGGTCGTATATATATACCCCGTATATACTATAAAGCTTGGATCTTTAAACTTTAAAGGTCAAGAACATACCTTTTGTGCTCGTTTGGATCTCGTTTAACTTGTTTAATCACAACTAATCGTTTACTCTCTCTCGGATCTTGCTCGTTTCTCTCCCTCGGCCGCCGGCCGTATATGGCGGTGTGTGGTGTGTGTGTGTTTTGGAGTGTGTTAGAGAATAAGATGGAAAATGAATGATGGTTTAGGGTTTAGGGATATTTATATCCCTTAAAGCCCATGGACCGAAGGCCCATTCTCATTTAACCCATCTCAATTAATCTAAGTCCATGATTCGTTCTTTACTCGATATTAATTAATTATTAACGCTAAATCACTAAACGTAACTTTCTTTATTTAACATTATAAATTTTAGGATGTTACAAGTCTTCCCTCCTTAAAGATGTTTCGTCCCCGAAACCTAACTATTACATAAACAAACTAGGGTAAAACTTGCGCACCTCCTCCTCGGCTTCCCAAGTATCATCTGATCCCTTGCGGTGTTTCCATATCACTTTTACCAAAGGTATAATCTTGTGATGAAGCTGCTTCTCCTTGCGATCAACGATCTCTATCGGTTGCTCGATGTAGTTCAATTGTTCATCAACCTCAATGTCCATCAAAGGCACGTGAGACGTGTCATCAGCTAGACACTTCCTCAGATGAGAAACATGGAAGGTTGAATGAATTCCTTCTAACTCATCGGGTAAATCCAGTTTATAAGCTACTTCACCCACACGATCTACAATCTTGAACGGTCCAATGTACCTCGGACTCAACTTTCCTCTTTTCCTAAAACGGATAATCCCCTTCCAAGGCGAGACCTTGAGCATCACATAGTCACCAACGTTAAACTCAGTTGGTCGTCGCCGCTTATCTGCATAAGACTTTTGTCTGTCTTGAGCGGCTTTCATTATTGCTTTGATCTGATCGAACTTTGAAGACGTTTCTTGAACCACTTCTAGGCTTCCCATTTCTTTCTGACCAATCTCACCCCAACACACCGGGGTTCTACATCGTCTACCGTAAAGCATCTCAAACGGTGGCATACCAATACTTGAATAGTAACTGTTGTTATAGGAGAACTCTGCCAAATGCAGATGATCATCCCAACTTCCACCAAAATCTAAAACACAAGCACGTGCATATCCTCAAGGGTTTGGATCGTCCTTTCAGACTGTCCATCGGTTTGAGGATGATATGCATTACCGATGTTCAACCTCGTCCCCATAGCTTCATGGAATTTCTTCCAGAACCTAGAAGTAAACCGTGTATCTCTATCAGACACGATTGATAACGGTACTCCATGCTTAGCCACAACCTCTTTAATGAACAAGTTTGCTAATGTTTCTGACGAGATAGCCTCTCGTATGGGCAGAAAGTGAGCACTCTTGGTCAAACGGTCCACAATCACCCAGATGGTATCATGTTGCTTAGCTGTACGAGTTAGCTTAGTTATGAAATCCATGGTGATGTGTTCCCATTTCCACTCAGGTATCTCTAGCGGTTGCATCTTCCCATAAGGCTTTTAGTGTTCGGCTTTGACTTGTAAGCAAGTTAAGCACTTACTAACATAATCCACTACATCATTCTTCATTCCTGGCCACCAGTAATCTCTTTTCAAGTCTTGGTACATCTTTGTAGCTCCAGGATGGATTGAGTACCTTGACTTATGAGCTTCATCTAAGATTTGACTTGTAAGATCACCATGGCGTGGGATCCACATACGGTCGAACCTAGTCTTAACTCCATGAGTGTTTTCCATCAACTCATCTCGCTGGCCATAAATCCTTTCTTTCTTTACTAACCCTTCATCTACTAACACCTT
>NW_027503954.1:0-23269 GCF_021521415.1 Bidens hawaiensis | reverse complement strand
GTTGGAAAGTTGCTTGAGCGTTTCTAAGGCCAAAGGATAGTATTAGGAATTCTAATGACCATGGCGGGTTGTAAATGTGTTTTAGGTTTATCATCCTTAAATATTCTCACCTAGTGACAACGTGATCTAACATCAAGCTTAGAAAAAAATAGTTGACCTCCAAGTTCATTGGCGGCGCGCTTCTATGAGTGGACAAGGAAAAATGCCTTTGATGGTTAGCATCATTCAGCCTTGTATAGTCTCCAGTCTCCACACATCCTATAAGTACCCCCCCCCCCCCCCTTTATTTATCTCAAACTAACACAAGCGCAGCAAACATAAGAACTTGTATTATTTCCTATCACACCATAATAACAATTCGTGGGTCATTTGTACAATTATGTCTTTTAAATACTTAGGGATCTATAGGGTTTCAGGTTCAAACTTACCTCTTCATTTATTGTTAAGCTTAGATTATGTCGTTACATGTCATAGCAGGAGGTAGTAACACACACTATAAATTGTTTGGACCTGACTAGAGGTGAACAAACCGGTTTTGGGTTAAACCAAACCGGGAACTCGAACCGGTTAGAAGCATTGGAAACTATAAATTGATGTAACCGGTTGGGGTCAGTTCCAAACCGGTTTTATTCAACCGGGTCCAAACTGGTTTGCAGAGTTGAATTATAAAAACGAAGACTTCGCCATTTGTTAGTTGACTATATGAGGTGCACAACTAAATCTTACAATCTGTATTAAATGTTGAAACCGGTTTCCATTAATGTCCACCGTTTAAATTTTGAATGTTTAAATTGAGATCAATTTACCACAAATAAATGAATATTTAAGGAATGATGAGCCTTAATTTACTAAATTTTATTAAGTAGGCCCATTTTACACTCGTGTTTCATTTATTAAATTTATTTTGTATTTATTAATGTTACGTAGAGTGGGCTTAAAACCCGATTCTACTCAACCCACATGTATGTTTAAAGGGTAGACCGACAATTTTATCTAAGATTTGATCCGGCCCTTTACTCTTTTAGAAAGAAATATGGACCTGCGACCCTGCCCTCTAAAAAATAAAAGGGTGAAGTATAAATAAAGGTTTCAAGGGTCCAACCATTTACCCTTTACGACAATAATCACATCTCATTTTCAGCATTTACTAGTTTCATATCATACATGATTTTAAAATACGAATCCTAGAACAACTATACTTAAATTTAATAACATAGTAATGTCAACTTCGAAAGTTAATTAACTATTTGAATTGATGCAAATAATATTCACATTTACAAATTACAAATAGAGAAAAATTCACTGGTTCACATATATATGTTTCTAATAAGTAGTATTACTCTTTATTTTTTTTTCTTTTAATAGTTGGGAAATTTTGGATGAATGATATAAGAAATACAAATTTCTTTTAAATTTATGATGAATTGCGAATCTAATGGTATATCTAGAAACTGGTAAACGATTAAATAAGGGTCGGACCCTTGAAACCTTTTTACCATGTAAGGTGAAATTTAAAGACCCTTAACTCAACCCATATTATATATCCGGGTCTATTTCAGGGTTTTACAAGTCGGGTAACCGGGTTTCTAGGGTCCGACACTTATCCTACTCACCCCCCAGGTATGAAGCAAGTTTCAGTTTCTCCCCGAAACCATACTCGGACCCAGAACCGATCCAGACCCGCCGAAACTGGTTCCTCCTCTATCCAGTCAAAACATCGGACCCAGCCCGGTCAAAACACGATAAAAACCTAGTAAAATTGGTCAAAAACTCGATCATATCCAGAACCGGTGCCTACCGACTCGATTATGGACTTTTTTTGACAAACCTGGAACCCGTTCTTTAAAAACCCGGTTTACCGACCTCTACTCTTATGTCAACTCTCTCTTTTTTTTCTTTAGAAATTCTGTTTGTTGATGTATTCAAATAGTAGTTGATTTTGACCATACCACCTTATGTAAAAGGTGTTAACCTCCGTTTTTTCCATACCAACTCCCAATATCTATTTTAAAAACATAACTTATGATTGCAACACCTCCTTGTTAGTCACTTAAAATGTTTTTATGTTATGGTTTTGGCGAAGATTAATAATATACAAGTGGGAAAAAACAAGAAAGATTATTGTTTAAAAGTGTTTTTCGTGAAGTTTTCAATTATCGTAGTAATTACATCACAATTGTCACATTAATTTCATTTGTATTTGATCTAAACTCTAGATATTAGATAGCTAAAAAGATTCATAAAAACTTCGGGTCATGCTAAATGTACCCCCTGGTTGCTTGTCATACCCCCCCTGGAAAAACCAACTTTAATATTATCCCTTGAAATTATATAATTACAAAATTAGCACAAAAACAGGGATTTCATATTTTTTTTACAAGTTGCGTTTTTTTTATGATTTCGAGTTTCGGGTTTAGGGTTTAGGGTTTAGGGTTCGGGTTTAGGTTTTCGGTTTTAGGGTTTAGGTTTCGGGTTTAGGGTTTAGGGTTCTGGTTTAGGTTTTCGGGTTTCCGGTTTCGGGTTTAGAGTTTAGGGTTTAGGTTTTCGTGTTTAGGGTTTAGAGTTTAGAGTTTAGGGTTTGGGTTTAGGGTTTTAGGTTTTTGAATTTCGGGTTTATTTTGTAAAAGATAAAGAGGTAAAATAAGGATATTATAAATATATATACTATTAAAATTAAAAAATATATATTATTAATGTTTATAATATAAATACTAAAAAAATACGTAATCACCAAGATGACAAAAGGGGTTTTCAAATTTATATCAAGTTAAATGTATTATGGTGGATTGGTGGGATGATTTGTAAAAAGTGGTTGTAGAAGGTGAAGATAACTAATATGGTATACAAATTATAAATAGGAAAATAAGAGGTTTGAATTGTATTTCCTAAATACTAGAGGGGGGGGGGGGTATGTTTAGTAAAATTAGAGAAAGGGGGTACGTTTAGCGGCACCCAAAACTTCAAATATTATTTTAGTAGTCCAATAATAAATGATTTTAACATTAAAAATTATTTGAATTAATCAATCATTTATAAAAAAAAAATTAAGTTATCCATTAATTTAAAAAGTCAAACACGTGATTACTATAGCAGCACAATGTACAACTAAAATAATGTTGTACTTTAAAATATAAAAAAACATAAACTTGTTGCAGTTTTTGTGTGTTTTAAACCGCCGACATACAAAAAAGGAGAACAAAAAAGGCACTCATTTTCTTCCTTTCAGGTAACCGGAATTTTCAAATATTAGCCGGAATCTTGCCGGAAGCACGCCTCGACCGCCACCAGGCGCCTTACCTGCGCTACGCCTTGAATTAGCGCCTAGTGCCCTTTTGAGGTATTGCTTTACCTCCAAAACAAGATTAAAAGTATTTAAAATATAATTAGACTTCAATATAACACGTTCATTTCCTCAAAAGGTTATTATTAAGATCAATGAACAAGAATAACTACAAATCAAAAGAATAATTAATAAAAGGCTTTCTTCAAACTTACCAAATGCCCTTTTGAGGTATTGCTAAAAGCCAATAACTTGAATTTTTAAACTCTATCCATCATTTATAATGTGATACTCGTGTTTTTTATATACACAAACTCGAAAATGTATATTTTGACACCTCAAATATGTGTTTAACTTTAGTAAATAAAGAACAAGTGCTAATATTAATGAAAATTAATCATGGCTGAAGAAATTTAAAAACATAAACACATATTATTATTAAATAATCATAACATTAAAATGTCAGAGTTCATCTTCACCAACACGATACAAAAAGATTAGCTTCTAAGGGCCATATAAATTACACGTGGTATAAACATAGTTATGAAACTAAACCAAGTGAAAAATGTGTAATATGAATCGGGAATGCTCTCCTCTATTTTTAAGCTCAAAATGGTTGTGCCGACAAGGGAGCATAAAGTACACGTGGTTCTTGGTTGTTACATTACCCGTAGCTCGATAGTACATTTGCCAACTTATAGAATTTCACTTGTTAAACATCAAGCAAATTTAAAATTGGCATCTATTAATTAGTCGCAAATTTGCTAATAAGATTAAAAAGTAGTGATTACATCGAAACATTAATTTGCTGTCTTTGTGTATTCCTCATTTAACGTATAAAAATGTTCTTTAAAATATACTTGATAAAAAAAAGGTCAATTCAGATACATCAAAACATATCACATGGTTAAGATTTAAGGATCCCATACCTGACGCAATATGCAACAAAAGCTATAAAAAAATAATAAAACCAATATAGCTGTGATGAAACATCTTATGGGCATCAATAAAATATCAAAATTGTGAACAACTACTCTCTCAAAACATCTTATAAATAAAATAAAACAAAAAATCAAGGAAATGATTTATAATTTTGTAAGTCCTGAAAACAACAGCTTCAGGATGAAGGTGTAAGTAAATATGCATCCAGTCACTTGCTTATCTTTACAAAAACCATCACAAAATTGTCATAATTTGGTATGCGATTATTATCTGCAGTCCGCACCAATCGCTTCATAAACCGACTTGAAACCGTCCCGTTCCAAGCATTGTGCAAGTTCGGCCTGAAAAACAAAAATAAAAATAGATGTTTATATTGTCCATATGTTATAATATTTAATGTAATAGGATACCTTTATTTGAGGTATAAGTGCAGGTCCACCATAAGCAAATGCGGTATATAGCTGAACAAGAGTAGCTCCTGCTCTAATTTTTTTGTAAGCATCCTCACCACTACATCAAGTAAAAACATTTAGTAAAGTGATATAGTTAATAGCTTTATAAATTATATAATACACGATTAAAGAACAAGATTCAAACTGAACACGTGCCTGCTCACGCCTCCACACCCAATTAAAGGAATCTTTCCCTGATGACAACAATATATGTTTATATAAGATAATAAAACCGGAACAATCACCATATTCAAACATAGGCTTGTAAACGAACCGAACAAACACTGTTTAGCTTTAACCGAACAAGCGATCAAACACATACTGATCATGTTCATTTATGTTCGTCCTTTAACGGTATAAACGAACGGGTTGCGAAGGTAAATGAACATAACTGAATATAGATGAATGAACATACTGAGCTAAAAGCAATCAAAAGAACAAGCGAACAACAATGTGGTGGGCCTAAAAAGTTATCAAAACTAGACTAAATTGTAATGAGCCTAAAAACTTTTTCTGAATATATTAATGAGCATAAAGTCATAAACTAACAAATTAAACAAAGGTAAAGTAACGAACATAAATGAATGCAAAAGAATGATCATATACAATTTAAATGAGTGAACATTTATGAACATAAATAAGCGAACGAGACATGTGTTCATGTACGTTCGTTTAACTTTAACTGTACAAACAATTGAACACGAACAACTAGACGAGCAGGGTTTTCTTGTTTATGTTCGTTTGTTAAGAAGATGAACGTGTTAGTTAATGTTTGTTCGTTATCAGTATAAACAAATAGTTCAAGAACATAAACGGTGGAATATAGATGAACGAACATAACTTAGCTAAAAGCAATTAAAAGTTCAAGTGAACAACAATGTGTCAGGCCTAAAAAGTTATTAATATGTAATGAGCCTAAGAAAATTAAATGAATATATTCACAAGTGTAAGCGAACGAACCTAAACAAACGTGAAGTAACAAACGTAAACGAGTGCAAACGAATGAAGATAAAAGAATTTAAATGAAAGAACATGCACGGACATAATGAACTTGCGAGTAAAATGTACCTTTGTTAAAATATACATATCCTTTAAGATGTCAGTCGATAAACCGAAAAGAGGCTTCCCACTCAATCCACCAGTTTCTTTGGACACAGGATTGCTCTGCACTGACTCTGGCCTGGAAATAGTTGTATTTGATATAATCTACAAACAAAAAGAATATAAACATATATACATCAAACCCATAATATTATTTAAATCCATAACGAGATCAAACCAAAAACATACCAAACCATACAAACGGAGAGCAAGAGCAACCTACAATATATAAAATGAAACATGTAACAGATAAGAACCCTAATTTTAAACAAAAACATATTATGTAGCAAATATAAATACCGCTGCAATATCTTCAAGATCTTGCTTAGACAAATCTGGAGCAATTTTTACTAGCAATGGAGGTGGGCCCTCTTCGCCCCATTGCATTTCATCACGAGCCGCTTGAACCTTTAACAATACAAAAATAAATTATACCCTTTCATATTACAATTTACAAACACGCATTATTAACTACGTTTCAAACCTTCTTGACAAGATCCTTTAACTGTTTTCTTCCTTGCAGCTGGCGGAGTCCAGGCGTATTAGGCGATGAAATATTAATTACCTGTATTATAAAAACATTTCCTACTAAATTCACAATTTTAATCAGGGTAGCAAGTGTAATTGTTGAAAATATAATATTACCAAATAGTCAGCATACTGTGATAATGTATGTACGCCTTGTACATAATCTGCAGCCGCATCTTCACTGGTTTTGTTTTTTCCAATATTGACCCCGAGAATCCCAGGGCCCGCTTTCCCGCCATGTTTGACAACATCATTAGAAGATATTGAAGTACTTGATGTTTCATCTAGCTTTCTTTTACCAAGTTGAGCACCCAACCGTTTTGCAACCGCAACTATTCCTTCACTATTAAACCCACACCTGTTTATTATAGCACTGCCCACAACAAAATATATTAATAAATAGCATTCGGTTTGTAATTATTAATAAGAACATATGATTATTAATTATTTACCCTTGGTCCCGCAATCTGAAAATACGGGGTTTCGGATTGCCTTCTTGTGGAATAGGAGTAACTGATCCGACTTCTACAAAACCGAAACCTAATCCGAGAAGACCTTCAACAGCTTCTGCATTTTTATCAAAACCAGCAGAGAGACCGATCGGATTAGAGAATCTTCTTCCCCAAACTTCAAGGCCTAGAATTTGCTGATCTGGCCTTTTTTCTCGTGGGACCCACCCACGAGTTGCTGCAGAGACGGCTAGACGGTGAGCGACTTCTGGATCCAGTAATGCAAATAACGGGTTTACGACTTTTGTAGCGTTAAAGAGCCAGCCACTGCAGAAAAAAATTGGAAAAGCATAAAGGATATGTGCTTGACACTATTAAACACTAAGCAGTTAATGCGGAAAAATATCGGATATCGGTCAAGGACCGATATTTGAGATATCGGTTATCGCGGTGAGATATGGTGGGATATCGGTAATTTTAATATCATGCAAAATTTATATATATAGCAATTTAACACTAACAATTCAGTATACTCTTCTACTATTTACAAATTATCCTTTTGCAAGTTGCAAAACCCTTACAATAGTAGCAAGTAGGAACTGATTTAAGACTCAAACCACCAACATAAAACACTAAAAGTTGAAAATTAAGACTTAAAAAACTGATATCGGGAATATCGGTGATATATCGGTGAAATATCGGCGAAATATCGGTCAATATTGGCCAAATATCGGTCAATATCGCCGATATTATCGGTACCGAGATTCTGAGCGATATTTTGACCGATATTTCACACGAGGACCGATAACCGAGATACCACCGAGATTGACTGCATAGATTAAACATGTGCTAAGAACTAAGCCTAAAACACACAATAGTGACCTCCTAAATAACGAATTAAGCATATTCACTATTGGTCTTTAGTGAGATAAAATATGTGGTGTTAATGTGTTATTCGTTACTCCTATCTTCATGTGAACTACATGAAACCCATTTAATCTCGCTCTTGGTTAAGAAAAGTGTGTTTTAAATTGATATAACATTATAGCAAATTAGCAATATAACTGGTGATAATGTATAAAAAGTTTGCGGCTCTCAAAGTCTTTATTCAAAATAAATTCCAAGTCCAAGGTCTACAACGCCTCACATGCATCATAGATATTAAGTTGCTCAGGTCTGACAAAAACAGATTTATGCGATTCTCAATAACGAGAGAGTACTTTATGGTCATGACTCATGATGGTCAAAAGTAAAACCAAAGAAGGGAGAGTTCTTAGAAGACATGAGAACGTCAGAATGGCAAGTAGAAAAGTTAAACTAATCAGTGTCACAAGACCATATATTACACTTTTACTTTAAGTGGTTCATCAAATTTATGTCTTCCCCTCACACTCTTCACAAGATGCAATTCTACATATCTTAAGGAATTTAAAGGTACTTTTTGGGTAAGAATTTTTGTGTCAAATAAGGTTGTTATATGTCAAATCATGTTGCTTTACATCGAAGATATCGTACATAACTGTGTTTGTATTAGACTATGTCGGCTATAGTTTCAGTTTATTATTATTAAGTTCTATATTGTATAGGGTATCTAAGTGTATTTAGTATCTCTATATAATTGGTTGTAATCATATCTCATTAATTCAATAATACTGATTATCTTTTCATAACTGATTTGGTATCAGAGCAAGGTTTATCTCCTGGTTTATGTGGATGACATCATCATTACCGGTAACAATCCTGACACGGTTGACAAGCTCATTACCCGCCTCAATTCACTTTTTGCTCTTAAAGATTTGGGGCAACTACATTATTTTCTCGGGGTGGAGGTTGTTCACAAGAAACCAGATTTGGTTCTTTCCCAACAAAAATATATTTGCGCTATTTTACATCGGGCGGGCCTCGCTGACTGCAAACCAATTTCCACTCCTATGCACACCTCTCATGTCTTACTTCCTAATGATAGTCCTCTCTTGGACGATCCATCTCGGTATAGACAAACAATTGGCGCCCTTCAATACGCGACCCTTACTCGTCCTGATATTGCGTTTGCAGTCAATCGGGTATGTCAGTTCATGCACGCTCCAACGGAAAATCACTGGGCTGCTGTCAAAGGCATCTTGCGTTATTTACAGGGTACTATGAATATGGGTCTTTGGTTTTGTCACAACACGGGCTATCGGCTACAAGCCTTCTCTGATTCTCACTGGACCACTAATGCGCAGGCCTTCTCTGATTCTGACTGGGCTGGTTGTCCAATCGACCGTCGCTCCACGGGGGGATTTGCTATATACTTGGGTTCAAACCTCATCTCCTGGTCAGCTCGCAAACAGCAAACAGTTTCTCGCTCCTCTACTGATCAGGGTACAAGGCCATTGCAGATACTGTTGCAGAATTAATTTGGCTAAAGTCTCTTCTTCGTGAACTTGGCTTACAAAGCGAGGCACCGACAATTTCGTGTGACAATCTTGGTGCCACATATCTCACCGCCAATCCGGTGTTTCATGCCCGTACTAAACATATCGAGGTTGACTACAACTTTGTTCGTGAGCAGGTTACTCAAGGCCATCTCAATGTCAAGTTTATTTCAACCAATGATCAAATAGCTGATATCTTTACGAAGCCCTTGTCTTCTCAAAAGTTTGAGTTTTTGCGGTCCAAGTTGCAGATTGCTAACCGCCCTGAACTTGCGGGGGAATATTAGACTATGTCGGCTATAGTTTCAGTTTATTATTATTAAGTTCTATATTGAATAGGGTATCTAAGTGTATTTAGTATCTCTATATAATTGGTTGTAATCATATCTCATTAATTCAATAATACTGATTATCTTTTCATAACTGATTGTTTGTTTGGCAAGATTGTATGAACGTGGAAAAAAATAAAACAAGACATAGTTTATATAAGTAGGGCATTTTTTTGTTTGCAAATCTCGTCTTCCAAGAGTAAAAAATCAAGTATTAAACATTTTAATATACATGTTAAAAAGAAGACTTCTAACATTAGAAGCTTTTTGATGTTCATATATACTTGCTTTTATAATGCCATAATTTCAATTACAATTGATAGATATAACTCCTGGCTTTGATAAGTTCATTATTTCAGCATTGTGTGCATGCATTTGGTTTTATGTGATTCGTAAACTTGTGTTAAAATGTTTATCTTTTGCAATAGAACGGAATGAGAAAAAGGTTAATAAAGAAAGGAGAAATGGGTGTGAGAATCTAATGAGTCAACCTAATACGACACAGCCCTTTTGACTATCCTAAACAAACACTCCTTTTGTTTGCTTAATCAATCAATTACCCTCTAATCCAACTAGGCTTTTCGTGACCTTAGATTTTTATGTTTTCTTATGATCTATATAAACAAAGAACTCTATAAGCTAAAGAAAACACAAGCTATTATATGTTAAGTATGCAATTGACAGATTAAAAACTTAGCAAGATCCTTTCCAATTGATCTTTATAGATATGAAGGCACTAATGTTGAACAAACTTTGATTGTAACCTTCATATTATGCGGTGCAGTGGCAGAACGGTAATTTCTTCCTTATATTTACCATCTCTAAAATATATGCTTCAAACATTAGTTCATAACAAAACAGCATTTCAAATACATGTTTTTAGAATTTGTTTGTTCCACAAACACAATGACCCGAAATAAATGACATTCATTATCTTTAAAAGGTCTTGTATACATATAACAAACGTAAAGCTAAGCCTCTTTTTCCAACTTCAATTGTACTAAATGACAAAACTTGCTCATTCCTACACCTACTTTCAATCATTCTTAACTACCATAACTTATGTTATATCCTTCATCAGTTCATTGTACATCATGTAACAATCAACTCAAATATTATCAAGATCACGTACCCGAAAGTTGCTTCATCCACAGTGCTGGCATAAGCTCCTCCAGCTATAACCAAACCAATGGTTCCGCCTGTTAGTAACCTTCCCTACAGTTTTAAAATTACTGCAAGTCAAAACCCTAAATCCATATAAATAAATTCAAATAATTTCCAGACCCGTCAGTTCCTAAAAGTACAAAGGTTGCATCTTTACAAGAGATCCAAAATCTTTTACTTCAAAATTCACATAAAAAACTTATTATTCTTTAATTAATTGTCTTCCAAAACATTGATATCTTTATGTGGACCCTGTAAGTAACCTTCCCTAAAACTTTATATAATTGCAATTCAGAACCCTAAATTCATACAAATTCAAAAAATTTCCTAACCCGTAACTTTCTAAAAGTACAAAGATTGAATCTTTACAAAAATTTCATGATCATTACTTCAAAAATCACACAAAAAGCTTATCTTTCTCAAGTTAATTGTCAAAATAATAATCATAAATAATAAATAAATCCCAAACTGCCTATAAGTGCATATAACTGTATCCTTAACTAACTGCAATTCAGAATTGAATATCCATATAAAGTTAACTAACTTCTAGGCCCATAACTACCTAAAAGTACAAAGGTTGCATCTAAATTTTTTTTTTTTAAATAAGCTGTCTAATAACTGCATCTTTAACTAACTGCAATGAAGAATCCAATAACTACTTAAAAGTACAAAGGTTGCATCTTTACAAGAATTCCAAAATCTTTACTTCAAAATTTGAAAAAAGAAGGCTCATTTTTGTTAAAACAATTATATTGCAAAGTATTAACATCTCTATTTATCTGTAATTAAACATCCCCAGACTCCCTTTAAATCCCAAAGATTAGGTCCCTCTTAATTTCTTAGGATTGAATCCTAATAATTATAAAAGTCAATACACAAAATGAAGTTGAAGAAAGCAGAATTAAAAGTCAAAAGTATTCCTAAGTTAATGGAGATGATGTATTAATTAAGTAATTAAAAAAGGAGAGAAAGAAAGAAAAAGGTGATACCTTTCTGGAAGAATGAGGAATATTGGGTTTATTAGCATTAGCAGCTGTAGAAGAAGCTGAAGAAGAAGAAGAAGAAGAAGTAAAATGATGATGTCTGGTTGGAGGAGCAGTGTTTGATATTGATATTGATTTGAGCTTTTGAGTCAAACTATCTTTAACCAATCTGAATGCTGCGATTCTTCCCCTCATCTTCTGTTCACCAAATGATTCTTGATTTCAAAATCTTCCTACCTCCTTAATTAATTATGAGTATAATAATAATAGGATCAAATTCATTTGGTAATTAGGGCAATGAATGAATAAACTTTTTGTGAGGGAAGAAATTGTACGCTATTATTATTATTAATTAATTGACGTAGAAGAAAGAAAGAAAGAAAGAAAGAAAGAAAGAAATTTGAATGTCGGCTTATTGTTTTCGTTCTCCGTTGAAGCCCTTGTTCCTTCGAACAAACCTTTTCGGCTATTATTCAACTTTATGCCCTTCAATTTTCTACTTGTCAATTTTACTCCTTTTTTATTCTATAAGGGGCGAATCGGGTTTGTTCAGGAACTGGTTCCGAGTGTTTATCGGATTTTGGCCGGGTCGGGTCCTGGTGTTTGTCAGGTAGAGGTGGAACCAAATGCGGCGGGTCCATGCACGATTTTTCATAGGAACCGAAACCTAGTCTGTACTCG
Organism: Bidens hawaiensis; assembly: GCF_021521415.1. Classification (NCBI taxonomy): domain Eukaryota; kingdom Viridiplantae; phylum Streptophyta; class Magnoliopsida; order Asterales; family Asteraceae; genus Bidens; species Bidens hawaiensis. Next base: position 10,943 of record NW_027503954.1, on the reverse strand, counting down.
CGGGTCAGGTAAAACCTGTTTTGGTTTCGGGTTGAGGAACCGGGTTTTTTGGCCACCTCTAGTCAGGGGGAAGTAGGGGTGCACAAAGTTGGTTTGTTTATGTTATTGAGGCTTAACCATAACCGAGCTTTTGTTTCTGAAAAATCCAATGGGTTCAGGCACAATTTTTCAGAGGAACCGAAACTTGGTTCATTTCCGCAGGTCAGGTACAACCGGTTTATGTTTCGGGTCGACGAACCAGGTTTTTTTCCCACCTCCAGGGGGGAGGAGTTTGAAAAGTTGGTTTGTTCCTATTATAGAGGCTTAACCAATAACCATAATTACGCTTCAGTTTATGGAAGATTGCTTAACCATGAACTTGACATAATGGTCTGTTAGCCATCAGTTATAGTAGGTTTTGGTTAATTGTCCGATACTTTTTTTTTCCTTTGTTCAAGTTGACAATGATTCAATTATACTATTCCAAGCTCAGTTATGGTAATTTCGAAGGTGTATTATGTCAGCTCTAAACATGGTTATGGTGTTTGAAGCTACATTAATCATTATAGATATTTATATCTTAAATTTAAATTTTCGAAGCTGGAAATGAAAATTAAAATTTTAGAAAAACCCAATATAGTACACAAACAAGTTGAATTGGTGGAAAAACACAAGCATGCAAGGCTCTTACAAGTCAGATTAGCGAAAGCGTCCCATACAAGTCAAAAATGTCAATTTCTTTTATAAGATGTTTTGTGTTTAGAAACACCAACTTTACGAGTTTAATCATAATTTTAAACTTGTGTTTTAAGTTCTAATATTCATTACATCTAAATTCTAATGTTTTTAAGTCGCATCTTTATAATGTTGGACTTAATTTCCGTCTTTGAGTCAATGAGGCGGGTTGGGTCGACTCATCGAGCCTATGATGAGTTCGTGTCTTGTTTATCAAGTTGAGCACGTAACTTGATTTACATGGAATAAATTACTTGGTGAACAAGTCGAGCCAATGACTTGGACAACAAGGAATTTATTTATTAATTATTATTTAGATTTGTTTTTACCAATTAGTATTTGAATGTGATTATGGTATTTGTATTCTAGTCTAGTTGGGTTTTGAAATTTAAATTAGTATATATACCTGAGCTTGTGGGTTATATCATTAGGAGTTTTGAGTATTGTAATTTTTCGAGCTAATGAGAATTACAAAGATCGGGCTTATGATCTAAAACATCGTTATTGTGTTTATCGATCTGGTCACCAAACTTCAATTGGTATCAGAGCTCGGTTTACGAACGAGTTCGTTAGTTTTTCTGTTGCTGGTAATCACTTTTGAAGACTGACGTGATTTTCTAAATTCCACAAGCAGCGTCAGAGTTTGATTAGGGTTCGTAATACGAGTCAAGGTGAAGAAACACTAAGTGACCCGGTACAGATTATAGATAATCTGGGGGTTAAGTAATGTTTCCCACGAATGAGATCTAGCTGAGAAGGCTGTTCTTCAGGAGACCTGCAAAACAAACACCGTAAGCTCGTCACTGAGAAGGGGGGGTTCCTCCTTGTGACCACCCTCCGGCGTGAGAATCAGACTAGGTTGCTCTGAATATAAGTGTATATTAAGAGATTGCTAGATAACTGGATAGCAGATGATCTTACCATTCCAAGATGTTGGAGTATTTATAGCCGAAGGTAGGTTTCCTAGAAGGTACAGCCGGCTGAATAGTATTCCTGTTCAACCAACAGGGGACTATGCACAGGCCATACTGGTTGGTGGGTAGGTTACGGCCAACAGTAACAAAGTCGGCTGCACTATTCCACCAACTGTAGATTATGCACGTCCCACTTACTGTGGATTGTACGCAGGCCATGCTGGTTGGTGAATAGGTTATGGCCAACAGTAACACTATTCCACCAACTGTAGGCTGCGCATGCCCCACAGTAAGGGTTGGTGAGTAGGCAGCGGCTAATAGTGACAAACAGTACTAGAGGGTGCTCCTCCTCGCACTGTTGTCGGTGAGCTGTCACCCTGTGATTGGCTCATGGGCTGTTCTGGTCAGATCGTCTGTCCTATCCATACCTTGGCAGGTATAGTACAAAAGATCTTTCAGAATCAGACTGGCTCATTTAGGCGGGATTGTTCCCGCCTTGCTCATTCCTTCATGTGACTACTGAAGTAGCTAGTGTCTTGTGCGTGTAGCCCTGTTGTCTGCGGGTAGCCTTCCCTGATGGCTTGTATCCGCAACTGCGGGAACAGGCGGGGTACTTTACCATTGGGAGGCTTTCCCTGCGGGTACAGCTTGCGTACTGCGCGTAAGATTCTATGAGCATGGTGGGTCCTGCGGGAGCAGATGGCCTTTGCGCAAACGTCCCTGTTCAAGGTGAGTCTTGCGGGACCAACTGGTCTCTGCTGGGACCTACCTCTTCAAGTCCCCCCAGTCCAATGTTCTTCTCATGAATGTTTAATAAAGTGAGGTGAACTTTTGGACTTTAAGCAAGGGGTTTTGAAAAGGGTTTTTAGTTTTAAGGTTCTCCGTGGGGATTCTTCCCGCGGGTTTCCTAATGTCACTTGCAAAAATTCCCGATTTTTTTTGCTTGATCTTTGGGTATGATGCGGGTAGGTATGTAACCTTCTCGCAAGTCAGGAGCGTTGAGTCTCACTTGTGTGGATTCTCCTTGAGGTTTTAGTGGTTTTGAACATAGTGATCAATTATGTTTAAACCACCAATTCCATCCTGGAGACTCAAACAATGTAGTTCTCGACGTTCCCGCTATGCGGGGATGTTGTTTCCGTTTCCGCAAGCATTGCCCAGAAGATCCTTCTTGGTTTCAATTCCCTGCGGAGCGCTAGGTATGTGAAGGGTTTTGCCTTAACACTGTACCCGCTCTCGTCTTACGGTTACTTTACTTTCAAGGTACCCTTGGCGTCAATTCCCTGCGGGTGCTAGGTATGTGAAGGGTTATGCCTTAACACTGTACCCGCATCCGTCTTATGGTTACTTGGTTGCCAAGGTAAGGGGTATTTTCCCGCTTACTTTTGAATCTTTTTGAATTTTGAATTTTGAAATTCGAAAGGTTGGTAAGGATAAGAACAGTCCAAACATCTGAAACGTCGTGCGACGGTTTCTTCTGACTGTGTCAGGACGTGCAGGAAGTTATGGTGACGTGACAGAACATGGTCATTCCAGTCGCTTTTTCAGGCGCGTGGGCGTGATTTTTCGGGCGCGTGGCCGCGAAATTACTGGCACACGTCCTTTCAACAGCTGTTGCCAGCTTGCTTTTTGCCACGTGTCATAGTTTCATTGCACCTTTGATTTCTCTCTCCTCCGCATTAAATTCACCGCATTAATTGCGATTACTATATAAAGGGGGAGAGGGTTATTTGCAATTCACACTTTTCACTCTTCTCTTCATCTTTAAGGCGATTTCCGGCGAATACTCCTTTATTCAATCGAGCATTCTCTCGAAATCGCTCTCTTCCTCCTCTGCAAGATGTCCTCTCGTGATGCTGAAGCTATAGCTGACGACAGGGGTACTGCTGGTGAGTGCCAGTGTGCTCTGCCCGGCGATCAGTACCGGTATGTTGTCAGGAAGTTCATGCTCGATCATCTCGAGCCTGAGTTTCCTGAATCCCACCAGACCGTGTACGATGCCCCCAGAGGCAAGATCGGGGTTTATGCTGCATTTTTTGTCTATGGGAATCTTAGATTCCCATTGACAAAATTTGTTTACCGTGTCCTTGAGAGGCACGGTGTTCATTTGACCGAGCTGCACCCCATGGCGATCGCCAAGATTCGCCATTTTGAGTGGGTGTGCCGGATTTTGGGCATCGAGCCCCATGTGGACCGCCTGATGACCTTCTATACCTGGAGGTGCATCCAGGGGTGGTACACCCTGACGACCCGTATTAAGGGTCTGAAGATTTGCGACACCGAGCGCAGTCTTCGCGCGTGGAAGCAGGAATTCTTCTACATTTCTGCCCGCGCCATCCCCCTTGCCATGAAGTTTAAAAATGGCCAAGCGATACCGAGCCTTTACGCCCCCAATTACCAGGAGGCGGAATGGTTTTCGAAGATATCCCGGGTCCAATCTCCGGTTTACCGGTTTGCGGAGTCCGGGATGGTCATGTTAGGGATGAGCCGGGTGTGGAAGAATGCGTCTCAGGTTCCCATCCTTCTCGAATATGGTTTGAACTCTATTCCCTATGGTATGTCTTGTCTTTCTTTTTGATACGAGTTTGTCTTCTAACTGTTTCTTTTCTTTCAGAGGGAAATGATTTGGAGTCGCTTCTGTACCCGCGGGAAACCGACGGTCCCGCGCGGATGGGTACTCGTGCTCTGGATGAGGGCGAGTTGCCCATCCTCGAGCAAACGGCGGATCATTTTGTGGAGGTCTATCCGCTGGGCCACGAGATCCTGAGCCACCGGCGGCCAGGTAAGGCGATATTCTTTCCTCAATCCCTCAATGTTGTACCCGCTGCTGGAATTCTTGACCTGTCTTCTTCTGAGGAATCCTCAGATGCTCCTCCATTGGTGCGGAAGAAGAAAGCTGCTGCCGGCGGGAAAGGGAAGGAGAAGGCCTCCACAGCTGGTCCGGTGGTTCTATCTGACTCGGAGTCAGATAGTGAAGAGGTGGCGGGGAAGCCCGGTGGTGAGAAGACCACTGCTCCGGAGGCTACGACCGTTACCTCCGGAGAACCAACGAAGACGACGGTGACCAGTACCAAGAGGCCGGCTCCATCGGGTTCCTCCCCGCCCGTCCGTACGTTCAGGGTCAAGAAAACCCGTAAGTACAATCATAGTGTCTTTGTAGATTTATCACTTCATAAATTTAACACTTTCTTCTTTGTGCAGGCGTGGATGTTGACGCATTCCGGGGTGAACCGCAGGGGAGTATCTCCCCGCCAATGACGGTAGGCTCGGTCAGCCTTCCTGAGGCGTCGACCCAGGCGCCTGCGCCTGCATTCGCTGGTCCAGTTGCTCGTTCCTTTGAGCCAACTGTTCCGGCCGAGATGACGTCACCGCCGGCCGTGAGTGCGATTTTTACAGCATCCTTCACGGAGCCGGCGGTTACTGCTGCTGCTGAGGAGGCGGCGACCAAAGCGGCGACCACAACGGCGACCACGGCGGCTGCCACCATGCCCGCGCCACCGGCACCGACGGGCGGACCATCAGGTACGCGCAGGGCTTCCCGCCGATCTTTGCCACCTTCCCGTCTGCCTGACCTGTTGGATGGATTTCCTTTAGGTTCAGGTGATGGGTTTGGCGGCTATCGGCCTGTCATTGACCCTACAGGTGCGTAGGGTTCCTTTCTTTTTCCCTTATGTTTTTTATCATCTTTTCCTTACTGCCTTTGTTTCTTTTGCAGTGTCGGATTCCAATGAAGTGTATGTTCCGCGATGGAACATACGCCAAGGAACAACCCTTCGTACCCCTGTGGAGTGCGTGGACTGGGCTCGCCACGCTGCTCCTCATGGTGCGTTGGGGGAAGCCATGGCTAGCTACCAGGAGGGTAGGCTAACCAATGAGCTTCGGGTTCTCCAGGCCCGGATGCAGCCGCGCGTCGAGCTGCTTTGTCGTGAAAACGACAAGTTGAAAGCAGCTCGCGCCAAGGACGTATCTGAGGCGCGTGCTCTTCGGGAGGAGAACCAACAGCTGGCGGCAGCTGCCGCCGACAAGGAGAAGGCCTTCAAGGCCCTCGAGGTTGAAGTTCAGGCGCGACTCGAGGCCCGTTCCAAGGCTGCCCAAGCTGTGAATGAACAGCTTCGGCTGGCCAGGGAGACTGCGCGAAACGCAACCGAGAGGGCTGCCAAGGCTGAAGCCGTTGCTGAGCCTTTGCGTGTGGAGAATGAGGAGCTCAAGGCCAAATTAGAAGCTCTCCAACGCGCTCATGATGCCTTGGCAATGGAAGATGCCAAGAAACTCCAGGAAATCTTGGACCAGAGGGGGGTGCTTGACCACACCGAGCGGAAGCTTAAGGGCGTCGAAGAGGCTGCCGCAAAGGAAGTTTTACTTGCCAACCTTAACAAGAGCGAAGCCGAACGCGCCCATAACGAAGCTCAAGCTGCCCTCCAATGGCTTCTTCGAGAAGCGTTGCCTCAGGTATGTTTAGCTTTATCTTCACGCTTTTCTTTTGTAAGAAAAGGTTCTAATACTTGTATTTTTCCTTTGTAGGTTGTGCGTCGGGTCTTTTCAGAGACCTCTTACGATGATGCTATGAGCGCAGCCCTCAACGCTTCTCATGAGGATGGGGAAAAGGCCGGGTTCCTGCTTGGTCTAGGGTTTGTTGAGAAAGGCGTCCCGCCTTCCAACTTCCCTTTGTTCGATGTGGATACCGAAGCCATTTACGACCAAGCATTGAACCAATACGCCGTCTTCCCGCATCCAGTGGTGGAAAAGGTGGACGAAGTAGCTGTTGCTGATGATGGGTTAGCTGTCCTTAGAGCTTTCCTTGAACCGTCACCCTCTGCCGATGGTGCGGGTCCAAGTGGGAGTGGTCCTGAAGCATGATCCAAAAGATCCCTTTCCCGCCACTAGCGTAGATATTTGCTCTACTTTTGTATGCGGGTATATACCCAGCAATGTTTGTAATTTTCAACTTGATGAAATAAAGAATGTGTTTTGTCCTTTTCTTTGTTTATTTTACGCATGTTTACACTTAGCAATTTCTTTAGTACTTAGATAAGTTAACTTTTTGACATGGTAAATTATAAGTTTATTTTTGCTTCCTCTTTCATGATTGTGCGGGTAGGACCGTCACTTGCACTTAGTAGGATGGCTAAACTTACATTTATCCTGCGTGGAAGTTTTCCTTGTCTTTTCCCTGAAATTTTCCAAGTTTTCAGAATAAGTTAACCTTTGAACGTGGTAGATGATAGGTTGAAGTTTTGCTTCCTTGTTTGTGATTGTGCGGGTAAGACCGTCACTTGCACTTACAAGGATGGCTAAACTTTACTTTCATCTGACCTGCGTGTAGGTTTTCCTTATAACTTTTTAACATTTTTAGCGTTGTGTTTATGCGGGTTTTGCCGCCTTCCACACGCAACTACTTACTTCTTCTCGCATCGGTGCGGTGAATACCGGCACATGGGAAGTTCATAAGTTAAAGGTAAGGCTATCAACACATTGTGTAAGGAGAATCATTTCCATTAGAAGTGGCTCTAGGCCTTTTCTTTACAAGTTTGGAATTGATCTAAATATAACATTTGCGTAATTGAGCTCCATTCCATGTTCTTGGGATAGGAGTGCCATCGAGCCTTTCAAGCCGGTATGCGCCTTTTCCCAGGACTTCTTTGATAATGTATGGCCCTTCCCAGACCGGGGCCAGCTTTCCTGGGCGCTCTTGGTTTGAAGCCTCGTTGTTACGCAGTATGTAGTCTCCTTCATTGAAGTTGCAGAGTTTTACCCGCGTGTTGTAGTACTTTTGCATTTGTCGTTTGTAATTTTCTTCACGCACTGCGGCTAAGTCTCTGCGTTCCTCGGTTAGCATAAGGTCTAACCGTCTTTCTGCATCATTGTCTTCTGGCTGGATCAAGACCCTTGGTGAGGGTAAACCAATTTCGACTGGGATCATGGCTTCAGTGCCATAAGTGAGACTGAACGGGGTTTCCCCCGTACTGGCCTTTTTCAGCGTTCTGTTTGCCCAAAGGACGTGCGGGAGCTCGTCCACCCAGCCGGATCTGTGTTTCAAGAGTCTTTTCTTTATGCCATCGACGATGCTCTTGTTTGCTCTTTCCACCTCACCATTACCTTGCGGGTGTGCCACTGAGGTAAAGGTGTGGGTGATTTGAAGTTCTTTCAGCCACTGCTGTAGCTTCTTGTCAGCAAAGTTGGTGCCGTTATCGCTCACACAGATTCTGTGGAAGTCCAAAACGACAGATAATAAATTCCCAAATAAATTTTTTGATATGTTTTTGCGGTTGTTTGGGCTAAGGGTTTTGCTTCTATCCACTTGGTGAAGTAATCGATGGCTACCACTAGGAACTGAACGTTTCCTGCTGCTGTGGGAAATGGGCCTGTCACATCGATGGCCCACTTCTGAAATGGCCACGAAGAAGTGACAGGAACAAGTTCGTTCTTTGGGCGATGCGTGTTGGGTGCGTAAAGCTGGCAAGACCTACATTTTCTAGTGTATGCCAGTGCATCCATATGCATCCCTGGCCAAAAGTATCCCGCATTGTTCAGCTTAGCCACAACAGCGCGGGGACCTGCGTGAACTCCACAGATGCCCTCGTGTACTTCCCTTAAGAGGTAGTCAGCATCTTGGTTGTCCACGCATCTTAAAAGTGGGCCAAGAAAGTTACGTCTGTAAAGGTTGTCATTGATGAGTTGATAATTCAGTGCTTTACAGCGTAGTTTTCTTGCCTGTGTTTTTGATTCTGGTAGCGTTCCTGCTGCAAGGTAATTTATTATTGGTGTCATCCATGTTTCTGTACCGGTTTGGATGACACAAATTTCCTTGTGCGGGACTGATGGTGCTTCGAGGAGTTCAATGCGGATGTCCTTTCCCAAGTGGGTAAAGGCTAGTGATGCAAGCTTGCTCAACGCATCCGCAGATTTGTTTTCGCTGCGCTTGACATGTATGACTTTACAATCATTAAAATCACGCATAAGGGTTTTTGCCTGGGCGAGGTACAGGGCCATTGTGTCGTTCACAGCCGTGTACGTCCCATTTATTTGGTTGGCCACCAGCATGGAATCCACGTGGGCTTCCAAGTTTTTCACTCCCATTTTACGCGCAATTCTCAATCCGGCCAAGAATGCTTCGTATTCGGCTTCGTTATTCGTACTTGGGAAATCCAAACGAATAGCGTAAGTATACTCTTGGCCCGCTGGGTTGGTTAATTTTAACCCTGCGCCTGAACCCTCGTTGTTGGCTGCTCCATCAGTGTAGAGTCGCCAGATATCGTTAATCTCCTGTGCTGGGGAGGGTTGAGCCTCCTCCTGGCACTCTTTCTCCCGCTTAGCGGGGACTTCTGCAATAAAATCGGCCAGGACCTGGCCTTTTATGGCTGGTCTTGGCTTGTATTTAATTGCATATTCTCCCAATTCAATTGCCCATTTGGCTAGACGTCCCGATAATTCGGGTTTGCCTAGAACGTTTGAGAGTTTGAAGTTGGTGAGAATGGTGATTGGGTGGCCCTGGAAATATCGTCTTAGCCTGCGTGAAGCGTGTATAAGTGCTAAGACTAATTTTTCGAGGGTAGAGTACCGGGTTTCTACGTCTGTTAGTACACGGCTAACATAATAGATTGGCATCTGGATGCCTTTTCGTTCTGTTAGCATTACTGCCCCGGTTGCTCTATCTGTTGCGGAAAGGTATAGGATTAACTCCTCTCCCGCTTGTGGTGCTGTAAGTGTTGGGAGTTCGATCAGGCGTGACCGAATCTCCTGAAAAGCTGCTTCCGCTTCTGGTGTCCAGCGGAAGTGCGTTTTCTTCAAGCAGTTTCTTAATGTTGACACGAAGGGAAACGACTTATCCGCATGGTTTGCCAAAAAGCGATTAAGTGCGACTAGTCGTCCATTCAGTGTCTGAGCCTGTTTGATGGTGGTAGGTGATTCCATTTTAACAATGGCTTCGACCTTTTCAGGGTTCGCTCTGAAGCCATCTTTAGTAACAATGACTCCCAAGAACTTCCCTTCTTCCATCCCAAATGAACACTTGCTCGGGTTGAGCTTCATGTTTATCTTTCTGAGCGTGTTGAAAGTTTCTTCAATGTCTTTCAACATCGCTCCTGGTTCGGGGCTTTTGATGACCAAATCATCCATATAGACTTCCAAGCTTCTCCCGATCTGGGCCTGAAACTCTTTGTCCATCAGGCGTTGGTACGTGGACCCTGCGTTCTTAAGTCCGAAGGGCATCATTTTATAACAAAATGTACCATCGGGCGTCCGAAACGCGGTTTTGTCCTGGTCTTCTACGGCCATGTGGATTTGATGGTACCCCTTATACGCATCCAAGAAGCATTTAAGGCGAAATGGTGCCAACGAATCCACTTTTAGATCAATTTCTGGTAACGGATAACAATCTTTGGGGCATGCTTTGTTCAAATCTTTGAAATCTATGCACATGCGCCATTGTTTGTCATTCTTCGGTACCATTACGGGATTTGCAACCCATGTTTGATATCTACTAACGCGTATGATGCCTGCGTCGAGGAGTTCCTTGACTTGGGTTCTACACGCGTTAGTTTGTTCAGGCCCCATTACTCTGCGCTTTTGTACAATTGGCGTAACAGCCGGATCGCACTTGAGCTTATGCTCCGCCTTACTTCGGGGTACACCAGTCATGTCAGCTGGTGTCCACGCAAAGATGTCAGCGTTTTTCTGCAGTAAGCGTTGAGTAAGGTGCGGGTGGGATCAACGATTGTTGGTCCAATGGTAACGGCCTGGTCGGGGTATTTGCCATTGAAGGCCCATTTTTCCGGTTCGGTGATGGTTGGTTTGGTCATTTTTGGTTTGGGTTTAGATGAGACAGATGCGATGCATACCTGGGGAATGCCAGTGATCATCGCTATACCCTCAGCTGTTGGCCATCCCATCATGCCGTGGACCGAAGATACCACGGCGTTGAATCTTGCCATCCCGTCTCTTCCAAATAGGATGTCGTACGTGTGGTGTGGCTTTCTCATCACGACAAAATCCACGTCCTCTGTGCGTGAATGATTCCCATCGGTAAGAGTAACGGGGAAAGATAGGATACCCAGGGGGGTTTCTGTGCTGCCATCAAACCCTTCCATTGAAGCGTAGACCGTTTCCAAGCGTTCTTTGTCTTCATCATCCAGCTTGTCAAAGAACTGCCTGTACATCACCGTCGACGAAGCGCCGTTGTCAACAAGAGTGCGGGAAGTGATGTAATGCCCCAGCTGGCTTTTGATGACGATAGGGCCTTCTTTGCTGGGGCCTCCTGGCACTCGCGGGAAGCGCACCTCAGCTTCCTTCCACGCGCATGGTTCTGTCGCTCGTCTT
>NW_027503953.1:0-27751 GCF_021521415.1 Bidens hawaiensis | reverse complement strand
ACATGCGAAACGAACCATCTTTCTTTTTAACGAACAACACCGGAGCACCCCAGGGCGAAGAGCTAGGGCGAATGAATCCTTTAGCGGTCAACTCTTGAAGTTGGCTTGCCAATTCTTGCATCTCAGCGGGCGCAAGACGGTAAGGAGATTTAGCTACGGGGGAAGCACCAGGGACAAGATCAATACGAAACTCGACTTCACGAGCGGGAGGGATACCAGGAAGATCATCAGGAAAAACTTCAGGGAAATCACGCACAACAGGGATATCGCGAAGCTTCTTCTTTTCTTCAGCAGGTTTAACCACATGGGCTAAGAATGCAATACACTTCTTCCGCATGAGTCTTTGGGCTTCGGCGCAAGACATAAGCTTAAGACCACTGGAGGGTTTTTCGCCGTAGATATGAAGATCACCATTTTCTCGAGGAATGCGAATCAACTTCTTGGCGCAAATAACTTCGGCGCGATTCTTCGAGAGCCAGTCCATACCAATAATAACATCAAAGCTTCCAAGAGGCATGGGGATGAGGTCGATCAGGAAATCGTTTTCGTTAAGGTTAAGCGTGCAATCTTTAATCACGGAGTTAATTAAAACAGTTTCGCCATTAGCCAATTCAACTGAAAAATTTTCTTTTAAATCGTTGCGCGGTCGCGCAAGCTTCTGCTCAAACGCGCGAGAAATAAAACTTCGATCGGCGCTAGTATCAAAAAGTACAGAAGCATAAAATCCGTTAAGCAAAAATGTACCATTAACTACGTCATTATTCGCTTGCGCTTGGTGCGCGGTTATGTTAAAAGCTCGTCCGCAGCGTCACTTGGTTCGAAATCTGGTTCACCGGATTCGCTTGCGTAATCTGAACTTGTAGTCTCGGGCACGCGTTCCGGAAATGACTGGGATCACCGCAGTTAAAGCACGATCTGGGTCGTGGGTTTTGGTAGGTTGGTTGTGGGTTCTGCGGGTAGACTGGTGGTATTGGCGCAATTGGATTGGCGGGAGGGACTCTACAGTATTCGGCTGAGTGACCAACGCGGCCACATCGGTTACATTGTCGACACGGGGTCTGCGTTGGGTGGTGAAGTCTACAGGTTGGGCAAAAGGGTTGGGTTCCTGTGTAAGGTTTCTTAGGAGGCGGGGCAGGGAGTGCGGGATTGGTTAAGGCATAGTTGTGGACTATAGGAGGTGTTGGGTAAGTTGACAGTGGGTTAGGAGCGTAAACTGGAGGTTGGTAGGTGGGTTGCTGGACAATGGGCGGGCTGGTAAGCGCATAGGCTTTGCGCCTGCGCTTGAGGTTGTTATGGTTTGAGGGTTCTGGTTTGGTTTTTGCGGGTTCAGGGACAGTTTTGGTGGGTTTGGTCTTCTCAGCTCCTCGCAGGAACAGGGTTCCTGCTCTGACATGGTTGTCGCTGAGCACAGCGGCCAACTCGATGGCGTCAGATAGGGTTGCTGGGTTTCTGGCCCATACAGAATCTTGAATTTCCATGGGGAGACCCCCAAGGAATTTCTCGATGGCTCGGCGGGAAGGGGTAACAAGGTGAGGGACAAGCAGGCTTAGTTCATGGAAACGCGTCGCGTACTCGCGCGCTTCGCCACTGTACTGCTTAAGATTCCAAAATTCTTCTTCCAGGCGCTTAACTTCGTTGGGAGGGCAGAATTCTCGCGTCAGAATTTCTTTGAATTCCTCCCAGGGCATGCTAGAAGCAGCTTCTGCGCCACGCGCATGAGCTACTCCATTCCACCATGTAAGCGCTCTAGATTCCAGGACACTGGAAGCATATAGGGTTCGTCTGTCTGAGGGGCATTGGGTGTGGAGGAAAGTGTTTTCAATCTTCTCGAGCCATTGGAGCATCACGGTGGCTCCTTCAAGACCTGTGAACTTTGGAGGGTTACCCGCATTAAAGGACTTAATGTTATAACTGGAGGTATTGTTTTGGCTCAAAGCTTGGGCTATTGCGGCGGCCATTTCCTGGGAACGTTGCTGCGAACGTCTGCGCGAGGCTTCTCTCCTCTGATGACGGCGAGATAGCGGAGGCATTCTATAAAAGTTTTAATTTTTGTTAATATCTTGGTTTTAACGCAAAGTATAACCTCGAAAAGCTTGGTTTCACGGAGTCAGTTACTGTCAAAAGTTAAAGTAAAATAAATGACCCTAAATGCAGACTTAATAAAGGTAACAAATTCGAATCAAGAATCGACAATTCATGTATCACCATGACTTTCCGAATTCCCAATTTAAAATATACGAGCAAACGAGTATTGGAGATTGACGATTCATGTATCACCATGACTTTTCAATCTTCAATATAAAACATACAAGAAAATGAGTATTGGAGGTTGACAATTCATGTATCACCATGACTTTTCAAGTCTCCAACCTCAGAACATAATCGTAAATGGAAATTGAAAATCAACTATTCATGTATCACCATGACTTTTCGGATTTTCAAATCCAACAAACGAACATGTAAGTAAAATCAATAAAAATCGAAATTCAACAAAAATCGAAATATCGCGAAATAAAACATAAAATCATATACTGCGCAAGCGCGAGCATATTCATAAATAACGAGTAATTAACAATAAGCGCGCAAACATGAGATTTCTCTCATGCGCGAGAAGGGACTCTTAGGTATTCTAGGCCGTTACGTCTAACCACCTATCCTAAAGTCAACGAGCTCTGATACCAATCTGTAACACCCCGACCAAAGGCGGATTATACATCGGGGCGCCACATATTGTTTCATTACTCGTGACACTATTTGGGTGTCAATATTTAATAAATACATTCATTCGCGCACGCGCAAAGTAAACACAAGATAACATAAAGCAACATAATTCATTATATTATAAGGCAAAATATTCGAACAACAATAACTTGTCTTGATACATTTTAATCTAGGTCCAAAAGTAAAAACGTCCTACGTGTCCACAAGCTCCAAATGTAGCTACAGCAAACCTGAACATGTGTTAAAATAAAACGTCAAACACTTGCGTGTTGGTGAGAAATCAAGTTTAATACAATACATAGATAACAATAAATCTGCGCGCAACACGTGTATGTCTGGTGTTTAACAAGGGTGCAATCAGATTGTGATCAAGCCTAAATAGATCATAGCTCATAGTTCATAGTTCAATCCGTACTCCCAAATGAGCACAAAAACAAGAAAACATCTGTGCAAGTGTAAACAAAGAAAACCGTAAACGATAGGTCTCCCGTGTTCATCTAATGGATCCATGAAAACTTCGGAATAGGCCGAACAAAGCGGTTAATGATACACACATACAAATAAACAGCCAAGTAAACGTCCTCAACACATGGGATACTGTGCGACTAAAGTTCATAAACAAGTTTAAGACTCTAAGTTTGTATGAACACATGAACATCCCAAAACATTAAAAATAAAAAGGGATTAGGTACGAGATTACTCACTTGATAAACGGTGCGGTGTAAGATAAAGCAAGAACCAACTTTAAACAAGCACAAGTTAACCTATAATTAAAGATTATTGTTTTAATGATTTGATTTAAGTCTTGATTATAAGTTAGCATAATTAGTAAGTAAATTATTATATATAATATATATTACCGGAAAAGCAGGGCAGAACAGGGAGGAAGACGGAGGCAGAGAGGGAGCGGCAGAGAGATCAAGGAGGAGGTTAAAATAAGTGTTTGTGTGTGAAGTGTTAGGAAAATAACATTATTATTTATAGGGAAACCCTAGGGAACACAATCCCTAGAAAAGGGGAAAAGATCTCCAAGGCAAACAGAACAAGACAAACCAAAAGATAACAAAAGATATGACGGCTGCAGGAAAAGAGAAAAAGCAAAAAGGGAAGACTGACAGGGAACAGTAAACAGGCATGGGAGGTGTCAGAAAAGGTACTGGTCAAGCATGGAAAAAGCAGATCTCCAAAGATAATGTCAGTCACTTTTTCTGTCAACCAATGGGGTTGGCGCGCATGCTACGCCGAAAGTAACTTTTCAGACATAAGACAGGTCAGGTCAACAGCACAGAAGAATAGACAACACAAAAGCAAACGGCTAGATTAAACAGAAGGAAACTCAAAGGGTTTAGCGCGAGAAGGCTCGAGCGCACGCGCGAGGGCGAAGGCAGACAGAGAACAGTCCACAGCGCGCCGTGGGAAGAACTAAAATCCTTAGCGCGTCGCGGGAAGAACTACCATTCTTAGCGCGCTGCGAGAAGAACCACAATTCTTAGCGCGTCGCGGGAAGAACTTCCGTTCTTAGCGCGCTGCGAGAAGAACTACAATTCTTAGCGCGTCGCGGGAAGAACTACCGTTCTTAGCGCGCTGCGAGAAGAACTACAATTCTTAGCGCGCTGCGAGAACAGTTTGCCTCACGTATCGCAGGAACAACAGGTCTTCGCGCAGGCTTCCTTGCAAGGAGTCTGGCGCGTGGAGCTGCGCAGACAACCTTAGGCGGGAAGAAACAAAGGACAAGCAAAGAGTTAAGAGAAAAAGGGGTTCAAGGCGTAAGGGCGGAACGACGACAAGAGAGAGAAAGAGGCGGGACGGCAACAAGAGGGAAAAGAAGGCGGAACGGCGACAAGAGAGAGAAAAAGGAAGGCGGGAAGGAAAAGAGAGGAAGAGGCGGGAAGGAAAATATACTATTATTATTAAAAGTAAAGTATAAGTATAAATAAATATTAAATCATAAAAGAAAGAGATCGGATCGGAGAAACGGGTACCTGGGTCGGGTCGGATCGGGTCAGATGTCACAGAGTTCGTGTCGGGTTTTGGGTCGTGTCAGGAATTGACACCCCTAACCAATTCTAATAAAAGAAAATAACCGATGACACATGTCACTTGTAGATTCATTATTAGCTTGAATTTCTCGCTCAAAGTATTCTTCTATTTTTATTAAAAACATATTTATGTAAGTGTAATAAAAAAAACATATCAATCTATCATTTAATCAAATAACTAATTATCTAAATTATATGGATTAAAAATATACATGTATTTATGTCAGTATAATCAAAATATTTACATCTTTAATGAAGTCAAATATGCATTTTTATTAAATTAATTTATATACAATTACACACTTTTGAGTGTAGGAGATGAATGTGGTAAAATTCAATGAACCATATTTATCAGTTTAAGATGATAAAGACAAAAAGAAATTATGAATAAATAACAATTTTAATCTCACATATTCATTCAACCTCCACAAATCCATGGAGTTTTATTCATCTCTTTCGAAACTGTAATACAAAAGTGTTTTTTATTCATTCAAATTTTATATCTAGTTTTTTATGTCATTTATAATAAAAACATCTTATCATCTTTTGTTAGAGTTCGCTATTCAATTAAAAAAATATAACTACAACTTATAAAATCAATTTGTGCATATTTTTTGTGATTGTGAATAAATTGCGTGAGTATACACCACGTATTCATTTGAATATTCCAGTAGAAAATATAATTTGAACTTATAAAAGCACTTAATTTGATAAAATATAGGGGCTTTTTTAATTTAATTATTTAATTTCTATGGATTAATTGTATTTATTTAAACATCATATGCATTACACGGGGTTCTAAAACTAGTTTATATCTCGTGTATTAGGTGGATTTTTTTTTCATTTATCTTTTCTATTATTTTGAATATATATTTTTTTATATTTTAATTTTATTTTAAAGAATTTGTATTATTGATTCATAATTTATATATACTTGCATGGTTATAATGCTTTGGACTGACATAGGCTAGAATTATAGTTAGGCTAGCTTGAGCCCCATGTACTACACGGTAACCATTGCATTGTGCCGGTGTACCTTGATTGAAGTTATTTCTTTGTTTAGCTAGGCAATGAGTGCAATTGTTTAGTTTAGTAGTGGATTTACATATAAGGAATGGTTCATGCGAAGAGTCAAGTTACAGCGAGAAGTGCGATAAATTAATCTGGACCATCCATTTAGTTTTAATCTTAAATACTTAAAAATATATGAAAAATGGTATTAAAGTAACATAGAATTTATTCTCTCTGATTAATACAATTAATCAAACCATAATAACTTTAAGATTAAAGAAAATCAATAAATTCATTCAAAGAAAAAAAAAAGAAAAATTAATACAATTAATCAAATCATGATAACTTTAAGATTAAAGAAAATCAATAACTTCATTCAAAGAAAAACAATAAATGCATATTTATAATTTCTTTATTATCTTTTTTTGTTGTCATTCTATACAACTATAATTTTCTTCTTATATGCCTTTAAATTCTTTCTACACGTATTCAGTTTCTTCCCACGCTTCTTCAAAATTTACATATACATCTTTAATTTTTTCATACACTTTTTTATTATTTTTCCCACACATATTCAATTTCTTTCCACACTTCTTCAAAATTTATGTACACATATTTAATTTTCTTGTTCACATCTTAATTTATTTAGTACGCATATTCAATTTCTTTCTATAGATCTTCAAAATTTATGTAGAAACGTTATACGGACGTTTACGAGCCTAGGAACTATTCGCAAATCGATACGTTAAGCTTGTGTTCATACATTAATGGATGATAAGTTACAGAGAGAATCCGACATGGTAACGTTACAATGGATAAATATGGCACAGATCTCTATGCACATTCACTAGGGAAGGCCTATTTATAGGCAGTCCTTCTCATTCGTTAACATCACTAACGAATGAGGCTTCCCATAGCGAATGACCTCCCATTCGCTAAACATCCTTAGCGAATGGGCATTACTTTAACGAATGAGCCTCAATTCGTTACACAGTACTAACGAATGAGCTCTTACGTTAACGAATATGTCTAGTCTTTAACGAATGAGGCCCATTCGCTAAACATCCTTAGCGAATGTGCCTTTATACATTAATATAAAGACTAAACAACCCCTATCCTATTCGAACAGCTGCGGACACCAAATCCGTGCACTAACAATTTAACTACATATCTTTAATTTTCTCGTATGCATCTTGATTTTTTTTCCAGTATATATTCAATTTCTTCCTACAATTCTTCAAAATTTACCTTCACATCTTTAATTTTCCCATTTATATCTTAATTTTTCCCCTACACATATTGAGTTATTCCTACACATCTTCAATTTCGTTCTACACATTTTCAAATTCTTCCCACATACAAACTTTTTTTTATTTATTTGTTAAAGAGCAACTGATGATGAAGATGTCATATATTAGCCCAAAAATACCTTAAATTTGGACTTGCAACATAGGAATAATAATCGTATATTATGTTAAAAAGTCTTAAAAATGTTGAATAATAATCATAAATTTGGACTTGTAACATAGAAATTTTGATTAAAGAAGATTAATGTGATCATAAAAATATTAATCAAAACATAAAACTAATATATTTGGCCATGAATTGGATTGAATGCATGGCTTGAATAAATAACAAAACATTATCAAAGTTTGTAATATGAAACTTATGACAGATTAAGAGAAATAAAGGTATAAAATGCTTAAAAAATATAAAGATATAAAGTTATGAAATGAAACTTGTAATTAATTGGATTCTAATAATGAATTTTAACATCATAAATAAAATAAACAAATCCAACTTTTATTAATAAAAATAGATCCAGATTTTATTGAAATTTCAAAATGGGGCAGGTTTTGGGTTTGAAAATGACAAATGTCACATTGTAAATAATCCCAATAAGCATATTTAACGTTCAACACCCTGAAATACAAAAAAACATGCTTGGAGTATCATAGTTCTAACTAAAACCTTAATAAAAGCAAGCGATTAACACAACATAATACACGATTTAGATTCGACCATCAACCATTGATTGGTCTAATGAGTTATTCGGTTTTTAAACATTGATACATGCGTGTATACATATGCACGTACTTAAAGGGATTTCAGCAGTTTTTTTCTATCTTTTTTGACATATTATGGTTTTTTTTCTCTTTCAGTTACTATAGGGAATGCCCGTACTATATCGGTACCAAGCCAACTTTGTTCTCGCTGTAGCGCACGAGTTCATTTCCACCAATTGTTGTTGTCGCTGTCGTCGTTGCTGTTATTATTATTATTATGTAATCAATGGGCAGGGTTCCTGTCTTTGACTTTGGCAAAAGAAACAAAAAAACCAAAGGCAAAGCGCTTAAAAAGTTAATTGACTTTCAACAGCTGGTCAAACAGTTTTCTAACTAAGATCTCATAAATATTTGGATATGCTAGATAACTACTCATCTTAGTTATATTTGAATTTAATTTAATGCGTACTGTTATTAAAATTTGTGATTACATTTTACTTTACACAAAATATATATAGCAATTACTAACCAACAAATAGTTAGTTCATTTACCACACGCTTTGATTTGTCATTTAAGCACCAATATATCTAGCAAATGCAAATCTTCCCTTTTCTTTTATTATTCTTGGTCAAACTTTGACTTTTTCAGATTCACACTCTTTCAGTCACGTAAATTACATACTATAAGTTGTTCAAATTCTCCTTTGTTTTATCTTTCTTTCAAACCACCACAAAACTCTAATTTGTTTCTAGTGCTAGATACAAAAATTTGATCATATGGATCCTAGAAACCTCTATGATATGAGTGAAGGTGGCGATGTTGGCAGGTTTCCACAATGGAGTATACATGAAACAAGGGATTTAGTGATGATAAGGGCTGACCTTGATTCCGCATTCTTTGAGACGAAACGAAACAAGCTTCTTTGGGAAGTTATCTCTACAAAGATGAAGGAGAGGGGCCATAATCGCGGTGTTGAGCAATGCAAAACCAAGTGGAAGAATCTTGTTACTCGTTACAAGGTTCACTTCTCTTGATTCTAAGCGCGCGCGCACACACACACACATATATATATGCATGGTAACAAGATTTAAAAAGGAAAACAAAATAATAATAAATCCTTGTCTACATTGTTTGAACTATTAAAAATAACACGAATCTAGAATCACTAAAAACAAGTTCGAATTTTGTTTATATGCCACCCAAAAAGATGTTAATTATCTTGTTTATGAAACTTAACATGGAACATGACCAGGGAATGGAACAAGATGGTGCCGGACAGCACTTCCCGTTCTACAATGAGTTGCAAGAGATTTTCACGAATCGAATGCAAAGACTATTGTCAATGGAACCAAGAAGAGAATTTTCTTTCGACGACCACGAGGATGACAATGACAATGACAAAATGGAGAAGGCAGGTGGCAGTAATAAGAAGAGAAATAGGGGTGAGAGTAGTCATAAGTTAAGGGAGACAGTAGAGAAGTTTATGAAACAACAAATGCAAACCGAAATGGAACTAATGAAGATGTATGAGGCGAGGGAGGAGGAGAGGAGGATGAATGAGATGGAGTGGAGGAAAAGAATGGAAGAACTGGAGAAGGAAAAGTTAAGGCTTGATGAGCAATGGAGAGAAAGAGAAGACCAAAGAAGGGTGAGAGAGGAAGCAAGAGCTGAGAAACGGGACACTCTTGTTACCGCACTTTTAAACAAGCTTAGATCTTAGCTCATAGCAATAATCGATTTGCATGTCCTCAACAGCAAAACAATTCTTGGTCATAGTCATAGTCAATCTTTGTCATGGGATTTATATACATTAAAACATTCCTAGTAAACAATATACATGCATATAAATCTATATATACACACATGATGGATCTAGCTAGGTGAAACACAAATTCTACGAGAACAAAAATATAACATTTTTAGGGTTAAATTTAATTAGTTTCACTAAGTTTTTAAAAATCGAATAACTTTATATACTTAATACTTTTTTTAAATGTATACCATAAAATAAAGAATTTATCATTTTTAATTGAAGTATAAAACTGAGAGTGCTTTTATTTTTTTTAAGGTGATATGCAATGATATAACCTGCTGCTATGTCATTTTAAAGAATAATGATAGCGATAGGTAATTATATTACTTGTCATATAACCTGGTACGTGATATGTGATTATACAACATTATTATATGACGTGATACTAATTACTAAACATATGGTACGTTATATATAACATGATACGTAATATATGCAATGTTACAAAAATCCTGACTAGGCGTCGATTAATCCCCACCCTCATTGATTAATTTTGGGCTAGTTGGCCAACTAATTGGTCAACGGTCAAATCCGGACAAAATCATGATTAATCAGACTTAGTCGGCGTTTTATGGCGATGTTCCAGTTAAAATCGGCGGTTTCCGACGAGATTCCGGCCAAATTCAGCTGTTCCTATGAGATTCCGACCAAAATGTATATGTATATATATAAAACTGAAAATTACGTATAAAAATGTGTGTATATATAAAATGAAAATTATACATTAAAATCTGATTCGATTAATCCTGATTAATCCGGACTAATTACTAGTCCGCATCTCAACGCCCGACTAGCGACTTTTACCACAATAAATGACGTGAACTATTTCAATGCCTTTATAAACCCCCATTTCAACATCTTCAAGTATCTTATCCCAATACATCGATCAATCAAGCATGTAAACCCATCTAAATGTGACATCTCAATGAGATATCAATCGGGTAAATTTAATTTCTTGGGTTGTAAAATGTTGGAAAATAAGGGAACAATACTGTACACTCACCAAAAGTCTTCACTTCCATCACAAAGATTTCAATGCCTCCGCATCTCTATTCACACGTATCTGGTTTTCGTCGGCAAGCAACTCCAAATTAAAAGTCAAAAACCATACACTCCTTTTCTTACTTTCATGCTATTTTTTTTTGGATTTTTACATATTCCTTCTTTCTAAATCTTTGACATTACCTTTGAGATTACATATTTTCTCAAAATACAAGTTTTTAATGCAAAATGTATAATACTCTTTAAGCATGGTTTGGAAAAATATGTAATTTCAAAGTTTAGGAAGGAAAAATATGTAAACGCCCCTTTTTTTTCCATTTAACTACCTTACAAATATATACAACGTCGAACTCATTTTATGATCCTTTTGTTATAATGTTAATCCTGTTACTTAAAACGGTTTCCTAAATTTTGTTGTAAGCAATCATAGTGAGGTACTAGTCGTGACCAAAACTTTATCCAAATGACTTTGTAGCTCATCATAAAATTAATTATAAAAATCGTTCTGTGTGCTTAACATGAAAACTCAATAGGTTAAGGTTATATATATATGCCCTATACACCACATGGTCGTGCGGTAAACTGTAGCACATAGTTATCTTCTATATAAGATTAATATATAGTTGTATGTCTTGCATCTAACTTAATAATATTTTAATGGTTATTAGCAATGTTGAATATAATGAAAAATCTTTTAGAATTGTGAGAAGGAATATTGATCAACTTTATTTAATTTTGTTTATAGCATTGACACAAATGTTAACAATTTATATACGTTTTATATAAAAAGAAAAGTTAGTAGAACATAACGCAAATTAACCTTCTAAACTCTAAAGATAAACTTATAGCTGGCTGGTACATAACTCAATAACAATTTCATACACAAGAAGTTGCAGAATTTGTCGGCCAATCTCATAGCTTATTTCTTGTACTATATTATTATTATTATTATTATTATTATTCACCCAAACAGCCCCTTGAAGTTCCACCATTGTTAACCTACAAACCTCATTCAAAACTTTGATGCAATAATCCTCAGTTTCTCTTCCGTCTAACATCATTGACTTTTTCTTCTCTTTTTTGATATTACGATCATCATCACGTTTTCCCATATTCTTCGGCAATGAGCGGTTGCATCTACTTTTAACTCTTGATTTGCACTTGTGCTTCTTTGCATCCGGAAATCCATCATCAACTACTACTTTCCTCCTTCTCATCTTCAATGGCACCGAACACACTTCCTCCTTTTCCTTCTTCACCTTCACACCATGACGTTGTTTCTTGATAGTGTTATTCTTCGTCTTCTTTATATTCTTCATATTATTATTGGACTTTACTTGTGTTGGAGTCAAACCCATGTCAGATTTGGCAAGATCATGCTCCCGGAAAGAGACAGCACGGCGGTGAATGTGGAAATTTGGTAAGAAGTGATCAAGAGAGCCAAACGACCTGCTCTTTTGCATGATTGGTGTGTTGGGTATGGAGTCAAGTCCCATAAGTCTTGCCACTATGCCAACTGGGGTAGTATTGGTCGTGTTGGTGTGAGTGTTAGGGGTGCCTGGGGATGGTGTTGAGTCTTTCTTTGGGCTGTCGATATCGGAGGATGGATGAGTGGGAAGGCCGCCGCTGCAAAGGAAACGGTGGAGGACGGAGGAGAAGCATCCGTGGTTTTTAGATGCATGATGATGTTCATGTTCCTGTGAAGTATTGCTCATCATGTGTGTATGTATTAGCAGTGAAGAATAGAATAAAATAGAGAGACTGGTACTGACCAGTGTTGATACATATATATATATATATATATATAGAAGATTATTATTATTGTTTGTTTGACTCATTCATAGGTATTTTCTTTAAGAACGTGTGAAAGTCTTGATTGGGGTGGGTGTGGGTGATGCTATAGAACGTACTACGTAGGAGGAAGTAGGTATTTCCTACTTGTTTTTATTATTTTTTTTATTTTAATATAAAGACATGTAAGTTATTATAATTGAAATTGTTTTGATACCGACTTCATGAATTTCAACAAACCGTGTCATTTTATGTTTGTATTTGAATAACAAAACTTTTCATATTATAATAATTGAGTATTAACTGACCTATATAGCCTTTCTTTTCAAGTTCTTCAGTAATGTAAATTACTAAAATTACATATATTCTTTTCTTAATTGTTAAAAATATTATTATATTTTGTAAAACCTAGGTTTTTAGTGTAGTGAATAATGGTTTTAAGTTTTTCAACAATGGTATGAGAGAACATATTGTAATTTAAGAAATACAACATTGACCTTTCCTTTGAATCCATTTTTTAAATTCATTCAAATTAACAACTTAAATACACATCAGCAAAAGGTTCAAATATAACTGAAATTAAAAATAACAAATATTGTACCCAAGCAAACTTTATTCTAGAAATTTAATTTTTCCATAATTATGCAAAAATTTACATCAATGTTATGATCATTCTTGCAAAAGTGTGAATTTTCTTTTATAAAGTTTATTCGGACTACTAACTCATCCGATAATTTTCATTTCATCATCAAGATTATAGTCATCATAATAAGTAAGAAAAATTTAATAGCCTAACTTGAAATGCTCTTTGTTACAAATGAGACTTGCACCTAAGACCTTTCTCTTTTTAAATAAGATATTTGAATGTCTTACTTCAACCATTTGGACTATAAGAATCATAACGTATAGTAAAGCTGCATATTAAATTTAATAAGTAATATAAGAAATTTGATTGCCTATTGTAGCATCCCAACTTTTGGATTTATATAAACATGACTTTGAGAATTTAGGGTAAAAGCATTATTGCCAAAAGAAAAAAAAAAGTAGAAGCATTAAAGTTGATCAATTAAAACAATGTTGAAGTAAATAATATTTATATATTTTGCAAAATCGCCTGCATTAATTTTTATAAAGTTGTTATTAGTTTATAAAAGCAATGGGAAAATAGTAATAAAAACACTAGTGTGTTAAATGTGAAAAGCTAAACTTAACTAGTTTATACAGCAAATGTTGAACTTAAGTGGCTAGATTGCAATTGTGTATAATCACCCCCTTAGGTGTAAAACATAAGGTCATGTTTACACGTATTGTCATAAACTGATAAAAGTGTGTGTGCCTGATCGGCTTGAAGCAAGGGAGGGGGAGAGCAAAGTTTGATTTGTTGGTGAAATTGAAGACGGAATCCAAGCATTGAACCTTTGATCATCATGTTACTAACAAGAACTTGAGGTGAGAATTCTCTTGAAGCCTTAAAACCTTTGAAAATCCATGGTCGTTGATAGGTTTTGAATTGATTGGTTTGAATAGAGTAGATTATACCTTAGTTAAATCGTGTTGGCGAAGCCTAAAATCCTTTTTAAATGGATATGTATGTGAGTATGATTGGTCTTTTATGCTTCATGGATAAGCTTTTAATTTGAATTATAATGGCTTAAAAATATAAAACAAGTCGAGCTCAAGCTTTAATGAGTTCAGGCTTTACTTGGTTCGTTGACACCCAATTAATAATCATTAGACTAACTTTTTCACGATGGCTAAATATAGAATCAACATATAACGATATGAAGATAAATATACCCATTATTTTATGATATTTTCTTTGTAATAAAATTAAAAATAGAATATTTTTCAACTGAAAATAAACAACACACCATTCCAAATTGTTCACGGGACTAGAAGGGGAATACAAATTTGTTTCTTTGCCTATGTGACATTTCTTTTACAATAAATCAGTATCTTAAGAATTCTATAACTTAACTAAATGGGTTTGAATTAAATACAAATTAAATTAACATGTTAACTATAGGAACCAAGTACTGTAATTATATAACATAGTTTAATTATAATCTAGTGTAATTACAACATATTGTAATTATATTATGATGTAATTACATAATTACATTACTTGATTCTCATAGTTAGGACGTTAATTTAATTTGTACGTTAACTTCCCCTAACTAAGATAAATACCCTCTTTTTAAGGCCCGGAAATACACTATGCAACTCTATTGTTTGGACGCCCTTTCAAATATGGTGTAGTTGTAGGAAGTATGGATTTTTTAATAGACCCAGGTTTGATCCTCACAGGTAACATTTAAAGGAGGACATAGATGGCTTAATGAAGGAAGATAGGAATCTTTGTGATCTCCGGTTCGATCCTGAGGACGTTCGGATTTTACCATCAGTGGGTTTTCGAGTGGGAGCATTTTTTACATGAAATTGAAGATAACTTTAAGACGCTTAAGAACTTCGTACGATTAGGTTGGATCAGCTTGCCATATCCTTTTGGTATTGAATCATTTTATGCAAAATACTTGACAATTATGTGTTTGTTGATTTTTATAAAGAAAAAACTTTATTATTTAGTCACTTATTGATAATTGATGACGCTACGTGTCAATTTCAAGACCCCACCCATTCTAGATCTCTCTCGGTCTCATTCACGAGGATTCCTTCTCCTTTTCATTTAGTCAGGTGAAAAGCAAAATGCATCTTGAGTAATCAATAAACATTATTTATTATTATTATTACTAACTTAAAAATATTTATTTCTTTATTTATTATTATTATTACTACTAGCACTACGACTACCACCACCACTATAATAGACTAAAAGCATTCATTGTGCCTCCTCATCAACGCAGTGCTCGTGATTAGCAATGCTCAAATTTACCAATGCTTGGATTTTACCATCGTCCATGACCTATAACGTTTGAGTACGAATAAACTCGTTTTAAATATATCTCTTTATTTGTTAATTTATTATTGGGTTTTAACATTTTGGTTTTACTAAAATAATCGATACTAACTGAATTTACGTCGACTCGTTGTTGTAATGTTTGGTTTTTTACCCGTCAAAGTGTTATAATATAAAAATTAACCAATTCGACTATATAATGGATGGTATTTTCACCGTATTGAACTCACTAAGAACATTTTCGGCATGTCCCCATCCATATATTTACAATTGCACTAAAAATTAAATTTATCTTTCCTGTTCAATTAAATAATACTTTTATATACATTTATTATTCTAGTTTTCTCTATTATTTAATCACAACCAATTCAACAAATATTAAAAAAATAAATAGAGGTAAAAAATTTTCTTCAAAATTTACAAAAAATCACTATTTTTTCTATCTCCTCTACTCATAACCACTATTAATCCTATCCTATGATTAGCAAAAGTTACTCATAAACTGATGTGAATACTCTAATTAATCAAACCATAAGTTATACTCACCTATATTTTTCATGAGTGTTAAAGACAAAATGTGGATCAAAAAGTCTATTATTAAAGTTTATATGAAATAATAAAATAGTATAAACCAGCAAAGGAAAGGGAAGGAAAGCAAAGCATATTTGTTGACGGTTTTCTTTCCGCATATTGTATTGAGTACTAATTAATTAATTAATAATCATATCGTAACACTCACTATATATACACACACACCACCACATTCCAGACGGACGTTTCAAATTAAATATTCTCATTCTCACCATTTTCACAAGACACGTGTCAATCAAATGGACACCAGAATCGGTTCACTGGAGGCTGTTCCCGTCCCAAACGGCGACGTCGCATGTCCTCCACCGCACGGCGGCGTCTCCCCACTCCAACCCTCCACCACCCTTATCAACTCCTCCGATGCCACACTCGGCCGCCACCTGGCTCGCCGCCTGGTCCAGATCGGAGTCTCGGACGTCTTCTCTGTGCCCGGGGACTTCAACCTGACCTTACTTGACCACCTGATCGCTGAGCCTGGGCTCAACCTGGTGGGCTGCTGCAACGAGCTCA
The DNA here is from genome assembly GCF_021521415.1 of Bidens hawaiensis. Lineage (NCBI taxonomy): Eukaryota > Viridiplantae > Streptophyta > Magnoliopsida > Asterales > Asteraceae > Bidens > Bidens hawaiensis. The sequence goes on along the minus strand of NW_027503953.1, from coordinate 11,349 downwards.
ACGCTGGATACGCTGCCGACGGATACGCTAGGTCTCGCGGCGTCGGTGCCTGCGTTGTCACGTTTACTGTTGGCGGACTGAGTGTTCTGAACCCTATTGCTGGAGCTTACAGTGAGAACCTACCGCTTGTTTGTATAGTTGGTGGGCCTAATTCTAATGACTATGGGACTAACAGAATCCTTCATCATACCATTGGGTTGCCCGATTTTAGCCAAGAGCTTCGTTGCTTTCAGACCGTCACTTGCTACCAGGTATATATATATATATATATATATGTACTGCAAATATATTATACATATCCAAGCTTAGCTCGTTTGTTATTGAGGCCGAGCTCGAGCTTTGTACGGAAAACTTGTTTAGGCTAGTCAAGCCTTAATTTCACATATACATAGCTGAGCTTAAGCTTTACCTTATTTAAGGTATTACACGTGCTCGAGCCAAACTTAGGCATTTTCAAAATTTTCCTTAAAAAGTATTAAAAAAAACATCTATAAATTAATTAATAAATAATAGAGCCGAGCCTAAGCGTGAAAAACAACTCACAAGCCGAGCTGCTTGTGAGCTAAAGCCTTAGAAAAGGTGCTCGAAACAAGCCAAGCTCGGGCTCTTGTAAGTTGAAACGAGTTAAAATGAGTTGAGCTTGGACTTGGCTTGGTTCTTTCTCACCCCTACATCTGAGATATAATATAATTATAACAGGGGTGATATATGAATAATTGAAAGTTTTTTAAGTTGATTCTGTAATTAAAATGTAGGCTGTGGTTAACAACTTGGAAGATGCACATGAATTGATCGATACTGCGATCTCCACTGCTTTGAAAGAAAGCAAGCCTGTTTATATCAGCATCAGCTGCAATTTACCAGCAATTCCACATCCTACATTTAGTCGAGAACCAGTACCATTTTCTCTCGCGCGCAAGTGAGTTAGCTGTACAAATATAGTCTTCCACTTTATACACCTGATTCAGGACTTACTGATTTGATTTTAAAACTTTGCAGGTTGAGTAACCATATGGGTTTAGAAGCAGCAATAGAGGCTGCAGCAGAGTTTTTAAACAAGGCAGTGAAGCCAGTGATGGTTGGGGGTCCCAAACTGCGTGTGGCAAACGCATGCGATGCGTTTGTTGAAACGGCCGACTCAAGTGGCTATGCGGTTGCTGTGATGCCATCAGGAAAGGGGCTAGTTCCAGAACACTATCCTCATTTCATTGGCACATACTGGGGCGCTGTAAGCACGGCCTTTTGTGCAGAAATTGTTGAATCTGCTGATGCGTACTTATTTGCCGGACCTATATTCAACTACAGCTCTGTGGGTTACTCTCTTCTTCTCAAAAAGGAGAAGGCAATCATCGTGCAGCCTGACTGAGTAGTGATCGGTAACGGGCCAGCGTTTGGGTGTGTGCTGATGAAGGATTTCTTGTCGGGCTTGGCAAAAAGACTTAAGAAGAACACGACTGCGTATGAGAATTACCATAGAATCTATGTCCCTGAAGGGCATCCCGTGAAGAGCGACCCTAAGGAAGCGTTGAGGGTTAATGTTCTATTTGAGCACATACAGAACATGTTGTCGGGTGATACAGCTGTGATCGCCGAAACTGGAGACTCCTGGTTCAACTGCCAGAAGCTTAAACTTCCAAAAGGATGCGGGTACGAGTTCCAGATGCAGTACGGGTCGATCGGGTGGTCGGTTGGTGCTACACTCGGTTACGCGCAGGCTGCAACGGGCAAACGAGTGATTGCTTGTATCGCTGATGGCAGCTTCCAGGTAACGGCCCAAGACGTGTCGACAATGATACGGTGTCGGCAGAACACCATAATATTTCTTATCAACAATGGCGGTTACACGATTGAAGTAGAGATCCATGACGGGCCGTACAATGTGATCAAGAACTGGAACTACACTGCTTTTGTTGATGCCATCCACAATGGAGAGGGCAAGTGCTGGACCAGCAAGGTATAATAACAAATGTAACTGATAAGATAATAGTAATAATATTAACAAATGTATAGAAAGCAGCAAATAATATGATATAAAATTATGAATGAATGTGTAGGTGTTTTGTGAAGAAGAACTTGTGGAAGCAATAGAGACAGCAACAGGGGAGAAGAAGGATTGCTTGTGTTTCATAGAAGCAGGGGCGGACCCACATAGTGTGGATCGGGGTCCCGGGACACCAATGTTTTTTAAAAATTTATTAGAAGCGGTATATTAAATTTTTTGAGGACCCCATAAGATTTAATACTTGGAACCCATACTATTAATGTTGATGTGGTCTGGTGGAAAGTCCCTTGTTTTATCTTTGAAAGGTCATGGGTTCAAGTCTTACAAGGCTCAGTTTTTGGTTTTTTGTGTTAATTTTTAGTGTTAATCAATCATTTGATTGCTAATGTTGCAATGATAACTTTGGAAACATTCAAACACCTCTAAAATACATATCATTGTTTTCAACTTTATACGTGGTTTTCTTTAGAAACATTCAAACACTTTAAAATATCAGTTTTATTTTTCACTAGTTTAAGTTAATGGTTTTTAACACATGCTTATGAAAGGGTGGATCTAGGTTCTATCTCAAAAATGTTTAAGAAAGGGAAAACAAAGTGTTTATGTGTCAACCCGACCCATTTTGACCCGTTCAGGTAGTGATGATTGAAAAGAAAGTTTTATTATGATATTGTTTTTTATTATGTTCTTCGCCTCGACCCGACCTGAACAACGACCGACCCAAAAAATTTGAACACCGAAAATATGGGACCCCATTGGCAAAAAATCCTGGGTCCGCCACTGCATAGAAGTGATTGTTCACAAGGATGATACGAGCAAAGAGTTGCTAGAGTGGGGTTCAAGAGTCTCGGCTGCCAATAGTCGTGCTCCGAACCCTCAATAAAAACTTTTAGTCGTATAATTAATTGAGCAATTATTAAAGTCTGTCATGTGTCAACAATTATGAACTCCTTTTGTCATGTATTTCAATATTTGGTGTGGGATGTTGGAGGCTAGTTTAATGATATAAAGTATTCATCGTGGTCTTCTTTTTATTCATGAAATCAATCATTTTCGTTCATGAGTTAGCACTTAGCTTTACAACTATATACCTATAAAGAAACATGAAAAGAGTTTATTAATAATTCCTTATTTTCTGCAACTTGTTTGTGATTATACATTTTTATAAGCCAAGTTTATGAGCAAATGATTTGTACGTTTTATGCTTACTATTTTTTAGTATAAAATCTCGTATTAAAACTTGTTAAACATGTACCACCAGTGTTTCAAAATGTGTATTGCATAAGAACTAATCAAATTTTAGTCAAAATAGTAAGAATGTATGATATTTAAAGCATGGGCTAAGTTAAAGGATATTGTGGTACAAAAATTAGAAGGGCGAGAACAATTTGCGGCCTCAAAAATATAATACAGTGTTGAGTAAAATATAACGCAATACAGAAACATAACGTTCAGTAATATAATGTAATAGTAATAAACAAAACGCAGTTTATGTTTGAACGAGAACTACAGGCGAAACATTTTAGTTTTTTACTTTTTTTTTCATTTTTGATGTATATATTGAGTTATGATTTTTTTAATGTTTTTTAAGAAGTTTTTTTTAAACCACAAAATTCTTATTTCTATCTTCGTCTAAAGAATAACTCAACCTTTAAAGCATAACTAATTTTTGTACAATAGCAAAGTTTGCGTATTTGGAAGCTCCCGAAGTGTCATATATTTCAATATCGAGCATCAAAATTCAATAATTATTATTTTATTCGATTTTGATTGTTGAAGAGACGTGGATCGACTCACTGGTAGACGATCTACTTTCCTCGGGTGTGATTATGCTATTTCACCGATGGTTCTCTTGGATCTGGGTTCTTCCACCTACAAAATGAACAGCACCGTCAACTTACCCCTCAGAAAGGGACAGAGGGGTCCTCTTTGGGGTAACCCTCCGGTGTGAGAATAAGTGTTTGTAGGAGAAGATAATAATGTGAGAGTAAGGAAAATGGAGTGTATTGCTTAATAGCTGAATACTCTGTAATTGGATGTGATTGTATGTAATTATCTGTGTTACTGGCTGTAACTGAATGATTGAGTGTGTGATTGAATGTCTCTCCTTGTGGAGTTGATGCTGTATTTATAGTGCTAGGGTTTCCACTGATTGGGCTAAAACCCAATTAGGGTTTTGTTGGCCTCCTCCAATTGATTTGCGCCACGTGTCCTTAGGGACACCTGATGCTTTTTCATTGGTTATAATCACGTGGTAGCACATGAGTTATGCTGAGTTGTCCACCCTTCATCTGGCAGCTGTCAACATCAGCATATTCTTATTCCTTAAAAAGATACCTTCTGGAAGGTTGTCTGACGTGCACAATCAAGGTTGCCCTAATCCTGATTTGGATAAGGACGAGGTTGATTATGTGCATGTGTGATATGCGCCTATCCTGAGGATGCGCGAGGTCTTCTCTTTATTCTCACGCGCAGATGTGATATGCACAAGCATGTGATATGCGCCACGCGCGGATGCGCCACGCGCAGATGTGATATGCGTGAGCATGTGATGTGCGTGAGCATATGTGATGCCTAAGCATGTGATGCCTGAGCATGTGTGATATGCATGAGCATATGTGATATGCGTGAGCATATGTGATATGCGCCATGCGCATAGGTTTTGGCTTTGTGCCCTCATAATATCTTGATTTCAAGTCTCTTGTCTGTATCTTGTGGGTTGACCCGCCTCGCTCGGTGTTGAGGCGGGTACATACCTCTTCAAGCCCCCCCAGTCTAATGTGTGTCTTGTCTCGCGCGAGCGAGGTAAGATAGATATTAGACTTAATAGTTTGCTCTTTTAATAGGGTTTTGTCTTTTTCTTCTTATTACTCGTCGTTGCGCGAAGATCTATTCTTTTGGTTGAAAACGAGTCGTCCCTGTACGTGATGGAAACGTGTCAGACTTTTCGTGTGCTCGAGGTGCTACAGTTGCCTTTCATGTCCCCTCTCATAGTGTCAGGAACACGTGTCGCGCTCGCGTTGGTCCGTACCTGCGAGTGGTGGCGCGTGAACTCTGGTGGCAGCTGTATCGTTTCTTTTTGTGTCCCCTCACACAGTGTCAGGGACACGTGTCGCGCTCGCGTTAGCTTACACCTGCGAGTGGTGGCGCGTGGAGTCCGATCAGTATCAAATTTTCTCTCTCCTGGGCCTATAAAAGCCAGCCCTTAGAGTTTTATTCTTCATCTTCTTTGCTGTTTTATTCAAAGTTTTCCTTTGTTTCATTCTATTCCGATTACTTTTCTGCTTCGAGATCTCTGTTCTTCAGAAGCATCCTCCGTTCGTTTTTACACTTGTATGTCTGATAGTTCAGACAACACAATCTCCCCCATCCATTGCCGTAGAAAATCGTTAGTAATGTCTACATTGAAGAAGACCGGCAAGGGGAAGAAGGCTGCTGAGGCCTCATCGGAGGAGGTAGGGAGGACCAAGGCCGTGAAGAAGTGGAATGAAATCCCCTGCAAACTGAGGCAGGCTGATCTTGATAGCCTTATCGCCTCTCAGGGTTTTCTCCCTGTGTTTGGCTGCATGTTGCCTGGGGCCGGGCAAACGGCGGCGGACCCGCCTACCGGCTGTAACACCCCGACCAAAGGCGGATTATACATCGGGGCGCCACATATTGTTTCATTACTCGTGACACTATTGGGTGTCAATATTTAATAAATACATTCATTCGCGCACGCGCAAAGTAAACACAAGATAACATAAAGCAACATAATTCAATATATTATAAGGCAAAATATTCGAACAACAATAACTTGTCTTGATACATTTTAATCTAGGTCCAAAATAAAGAAAACTTCCTACGTGTCCACAAGCTCCAAAACAGCTACTGCAAACCTGAACATGTGTTAAAATAAACGTCAAACACTTGCGTGTTGGTGAGAAATCAAGTTTAATACAATACATAGATAACAATAAATCTGCGCGCAACATGTGTATGTCTGGTTTTCAACAGGGGTGTAATCCGATCGGGACCAACTCTAAGATTCATAGACTGCCAGTGCTCACAATTGAGCTCACAAACAAGAAAGACTGTGCAAGTGTAAACAAAAGAGAAAATCATAAACGATAGTTCTCCCGTGTTCATCTAATGGTACCATGAGAACTGCGGAATAGACCGACAAGACGGTTAATGATCCACACATACAAATAAACAGCCAAGTCTACGTCCTCAACACATGGGATACTGCGCGACTAAAGTTCATAAACAGTTTAAGACTCCAAGTTTGTATGAACACATGAACATCCCAAAACATTAAAAATAAAAAGGGATTAGGTACGAGATTACTCACTTGATAAACGATGCGGTGTAAGATAAAGCAAGAACCAACTTTAAACAAGTACAAGTTAACCTATAAATAAGATTATTGTTTTAACGATTTGATTTAAGTCTTGATTATAAGTTAGCATAATTAATAAGTAAATTATTATATATAATATATATATTACCGGAAAAGCAGGGCAGAACAGGGAGGAAGACGGAGGCAGAGAGGAGACGGCAGAGGATCAACGGCAGAGAGCAAGGAATAACAGGAGAGATTAAGTGTTTGTGTGTGTAGTGTTAGGAAAAATAACGTTATTATTTATAGAGAAACCCTAGGGAACACAATCCCTAGAAAAGGGGAAAAGATCTCAAAAAGCAAAAGATTCCAAAAGCAAAAGATATGGCAGCAGGGAAAAAGAGAAAAAGGCTGACAGGGAACAGTAAAAAGCATGGGCGGATCAGATAAAGGTACTGGTCAAGCATGGAAAAGCAGATCTCCAAAGATAATGTCAGTCACTTTTTCTGCCAACCAATGGGGTTGGTGCGCATGCTGCGCCGAAAGTAACTTTTCAGACATAAAGCAGATTAGGTCAACGGCTCAAAAGATAAGACATCACAAAAGCAAACGGCTAGATTAAACAGAAGAAAAGACTCAAGACATAGCGCGAGAAAGCTAAGGCGCGCCGCGGGAAGAATCACATTTCTTAGCGCGCCGCGGGAGGAACTACAATTCCTAGCGCGCCGCGGGAAGAACTATAATTCTTCGCGCGTCGAGGGATGAACTACGATTCTTAGCGTGCTGCGAGAAGAACTACAAATCCTTAGCGCGTCGCGGGAAGAACTACCGTTCTTAGCGCGCTGCGAGAAGAATTACAATTCTTAGCGCGCTGCGAGAAGAGTTCGTCTCGCGTATCGCTGGAACAGGTGGTCTTCACGCAGGCTTCCTTGAAAGGAGTCTGGCGCGTGGAGCTGCGCAGACAACCTTAGGCGGGAAGAAACAAAGGACAAGCAAAGAGTTAGAAGAAAAAGAGGGAAACAAGGCTTAAGGGCGGGACGGCGACAAGAGGGAACAGAAGGCGGAAAGAGAGAAGAAGAGGGACGGGACGGCGGAAAGAAAGAAAGAGAGAGGCGGAAAGGAAAATATATTATTATTAAAAATAAATATTAAATCATAAAAGAAAGAGATCGGGTCAGAGAAACGGGTACATGGGTCGGGTCGGATCGGGGCAGATGTTACACCGGCTATATATCCCTTTACTGCCATTTTTTCACCCACTGCAACCTTCGTCTCCCGATGACAAGGTTTTTGGGTGCGGTGCTTAGGTTCTATGGGATTCATATATCCCAAGTCCATCCGTTTGGACTCGTGCGCATGACTCACTTTGAGTTCATGTGCAAATCTCAGCGCGAGGAGCCCACCCCTCGTCGCTTTCAATTTTTTTATAAGCCCAAGATCCAAGATTCTTGGTTCTCATTTATTCCTCGCAGTCAGAAGGTCAAGTGCTCCACTGTTTCATTCAAGAGCCTTCATGACTGGTCTGAGAGGTTTTTTTATATCAAGGCTGGCGTGATCCCCATCCGCATGACCATGCGCGCGATCTCTTCTGCGCCTGCGGATGTGGGTGTCTTCAAGAACCCAACTGGCGCCTGGGTTAAAAAGTTGACCGCCGAACCATCCCCCCGCCAAGAAAATATGTGAGGAGGCGCTGGTGGGGGTCGGTATGAGCAGGAGGTGGGCTGACAGCGCGACTGAGCCCGTTATCCAAGTTGACGGCTTGTGTAAGTTAATCTCATTGCATTACTTCTGCGCGAATACTTATCTTTTTGCTGATATCATTTGACTTGTTTTGTGCAGTCAGCAAGGAGTATGTCCACGCCGCCTATGATGAGCATATGGAGGGTAGCTCCGTCGCGCTGGGCGCTGGGGAGGTTGGCTTCCCCGATCGCTTCGATGACTTGTTCATCCCTGTTGATCTGGGATTTCTGTTTGACAGCGATGCGCCTGGTAAGCCTTTGTACTTATGCCTTTGCCTTTATAATACCAAATTTGGCTAACACTTCTGTTGCATGTATTGTAGATGCGCTCGAAAACTACGAGCTGGAGCTCGCGGAAGAGGATTATGCTATTTCACCGATGGCTAACACTTAACACTTCTGTCCCACGGATGGCGCCAATGAAGAGACGTGGATCGACTCACTGGTAGACGATCTACTTTCCTCGGGTGTGATTATGCTATTTCACCGATGGTTCTCTTGGATCTGGGTTCTTCCACCTACAAAATGAACAGCATCGTCAACTTACCCCTCAGAAAGGGACAGAGGGGTCCTCTTTGGGGTAACCCTCCGGTGTGAGAATAAGTGTTTGTAGGAGAAGATAATAATGTGAGAGTAAGGAAAATGGAGTGTATTGCTTAATAGCTGAATACTCTGTAATTGGATGTGATTGTATGTAATTATCTGTGTTACTGGCTGTAACTGAATGATTGAGTGTGTGATTGAATGTCTCTCCTTGTGGAGTTGATGCTGTATTTATAGTGCTAGGGTTTCCACTGATTGGGCTAAAACCCAATTAGGGTTTTGTTGGCCTCCTCCAATTGATTTGCGCCACGTGTCCTTAGGGACACCTGGTGCTTTTTCATTGGTTATAATCACGTGGTAGCACATGAGTTATGCTGAGTTGTCCACCCTTCATCTGGCAGCTGTCAACATCAGCATATTCTTATTCCTTAAAAAGATACCTTCTGGAAGGTTGTCTGACGTTCACAATCAAGGTTGCCCTAATCCTGATTTGGATAAGGACGAGGTTGATTATGTGCATGTGTGATATGCGCCTATCCTGAGGATGCGCGATGTCTTCTCTTTATTCTCACGCGCAGATGTTTCATGCGCAGATGTGATATGCACAAGCATGTGATATGCGCCACGCGCGGATGTGCCACGCGCAGATGTGATGTGCGTGAGCATGTGATGTGCGTGAGCATATGTGATGCGTGAGCATATGTGATGCATGAGCATATGTGATGCCTGAGCATGTGATATGCGTGAGCATATGTGATATGCGCCATGCGCATAGGTTTTGGCTTTGTGCCCTCATAATATCTTGATTTCAAGTCTCTTGTCTGTATCTTGTGGGTTGACCCGCCTCGCTCGGTGTTGAGGCGGGTACATACCTCTTCAATTGTAATTTCACAATAGTTTAACTCAAATAATGTCAACATAAAATATAACAAAAACATGTCAACATAATATAATATAATTAGGAGTTTACAATTATTCTTAGAATAAAACATTAAAACAGTTTATTAAAATCAGATCTTTTTTGGTCACCTAGGTTTATCTCTAGCTTTTAACATGGGCATGTATATATGTTAGATCTTTATTCTTTGATGTTCTCTTAGTAGCCACTAGCAACATCAACATGTCTATGTTTATTGGTGTTACTTGATCGTGAAATGAACATGTCGATGTGTTTATTTCATGCTTGCAAGCACGGGTGACGAGGTTTTTCGTGTTTACTTGGTAGGGAAATCAAGATGTCTACATTTATTGTTTGCTTAGCTGCTTTATGCTTGCAAACACGAGCGAACTAGGCTTTTGGTGTTTACTTGTAGCAACATTAACATGTCTATGCATTTATTGCTTTTTCTAGAGTTGTGAACTTGAGCGGCAACATCCTTATTTAGGGGTGTTCTTCGGGTTAGTTTTTCGGGTTTTGGGTTTTTCGAGTCGTGTTATTTGGGTTTCAAAGTTTAAATTCTAGACCCGAAACCCAACCCAAATCTCTCACGGTTTTTTCGGGTTTAGGTAGTTCGGGTTCGGGTTTTTTCGTGTTGAGTTAATCGGGTTTCGAGTACTCTATAAAAGTACTCTATAAAACAAACAAAGATTTAAAAAATTGCAACATTAAAACAAAAGCTAACATGTTCTTTTTCACTCGTAACGTAAATAACCCATAACAAAACAAAAATAACACGGTAAACAATCTAAAAAAGAGTAAAATTTTACAAAGTGTAGCCATAATAAACAATGCTAATATAATTGTCTTTGATATGCCATGATTAGGGTGTTCGATTATAGTTGCTTTTAGTTATAAATCGAAAACATTAATAAGCAATAAACAATATATCCATAATAGGTGAAACGACAGCATTCAATATACGCCTATTATTATTTGGTTTTAAAACTAAAACTTTATTCAGGTTGACCCGAAACCCAGAATTCAGACCCAACAACCAATCCGAATTGCTTCGGTTTGGGTTCGGGTTTGCCAGGTTGGGTTAGTTCGGGTTCGGATACGGATTTTCTCAGGTTGGGTTTCGGGTAAAAGTGACAGCCCTCTCCCTATTGTTTAGTTAGGGTAGGCAACTTTAGGCTGTAAGGATGGCTACTTTACAGTGTATTTTTTAAAACTCAATTTGTTTGTCATGCCAAATATTTATGCGTTTTTATTATTTTTTGTTATATTTTTCACAAAATTAAATATCAGCGACAGGAAATAGAAAATATATAGAGTTTCACATTTAAGCTTTAACACCCTAGTGGAGACTTGCCTTTTCCAATTCACTTCGTTCGTTGGAACCACCATCCATCCGCCTAATCGCAGTTGCAGGTATGCTAATGAGAAATTGATTGACTCAATCGGCCACTAACCCTAGATTCTAACGCCTGTTCTGTTTGCTTCTGCAATCAATTAGTATCAAATATGCTCATATCATAGCACCATGAAACAACTCTTTTCAAAACGTCTCCTTCAAATTCGACACCTTTCTTCTGTCATTAACCCCCAAAACGACCCACCAATTCATCCACACATATTCAAGTCAGGCCACAAATTCGGCTTCTTTCGAGTCGGTGACTCCACATTTTACTCCCTCATTCACAATTTCGCTAAATCAGGAGACTTATTATCTTTGGAGAATGTTTTTACTCAAATGAAGCATGAAAGAAGAGTCTTTATAGAGCCCCTTTTTATTCTAGCATTTAAGGCTTACGGCAATGCCAACAAACCCGATAAAGCCCTTGACTTGTTTCATAAAATGCGG
>NW_027503952.1:0-24330 GCF_021521415.1 Bidens hawaiensis | reverse complement strand
GTAATCAGCTTATGGTAATACTCTCTATACCTTATCGAATTTCAGCTTCACTGTCCCCCCTAGGATGAGAACCCACAAAATCTAAGATTTAATTTGGTTTATTAAGAATATGCAATGGAAAACCTTTCAAGACTAGTTGGACCTACCGGCATATACCAAGCTTTAATATTATCTCATATTATTAGTAGTTTGAAAAACCAATCCCCGATTATACTATCATTTTCCATTATAGTGCAAAAAAATATTCCTTAAATTCTTGGGACGTTTTTCAAAAAAAAAAATTTTTAGGCTTTTCTTTTCTTTCTTTTTTTTTTCTTTTTTTTTTGTAAGTTTTTTTTAAATATTTTTTTATTTTTTTTAATTATATATATATAATATATTGCCGAAAAAACATCAATTTCCCATTCACACACTTAAATTTCACATTGTTCTCAATATGAGAAAAAGGAAATTACCAATAAGATTATGCAAAAAATAAAAATAAATTAATGAATTGGAACAGACTCCCCTGAAAAATTGACGATATGCCTCGTGAGTCGTATTCCGTGCCCTCCAATTCGAACGCGGTCAGCAAACAATCTTCAATTAACGTCATCTCTCATGACCAAAAACAGCAATCTGGAGCAAGTAGCATCCCTACACTTGTTTAAAACCATAGCTCACAATCATCTCATAAGTAACCCTTGAACAACCTGCAAGTAAGAGAAGAAACACCCGGCAGAGCAAAAAAATAAAACCAAAATATAATGAAAACATAGTACCCGGTTGCCTCCCGTGAAGCGCTAAGTTTATAAAAGAGTATTCAGCCGGACTCGTTACCGAAACCTCAATCAAGAGGCTTTTCTCCTTTATCTTCTTCCCATCAGTGCTCTTCAAAACTCTCCTTTTACAACTAGTTGGTAAGAAACTAGTTTCCAACCTCATGTGGGCACAAAAATATGAATTCATCTCGATCCACCAATTTATTGAAATTCTGAGGACGTGACAAAATTTGGGACACTTTGATTTCTAAGTCCAGATATCCTCCTTCTTGTGTTTCTTGTTTACGTGGCGATCCACGAACGAGTATTTCTAAAAAGTGATTAGCTTCACCACGCAGATGCGGATGATGTTTCACAACGAGATACGGTTCTTTATTACTCAACTCTTCGGATATCTCCGGTGATTCCTCTTTGACATTTAGTTTCTCAACTGGCTCTCCGAATAACAATGCTTCAAGTTCCTCAAGATCTCTTTCTGGGTTAAAATCTCTCCCATCAATATCAGCTAAACCCACCAAATCTTCACTAAACTCATCCCTAAACTCGTCCTCCCAAGAGGGAATACACTCCTCTATCTGATTCTGCAAACCAACATCCTCAACCTCGATCATCGGCTCACTAAGTTGTATTTGACTTTTTAAACCTGATTCAAATGTATCCGTAATGTGCCAAAGCAGCGTACTTGGATTAATGCTATGGACGACACGCATGAACCCATTAATATCTCTTCTAGATGTGGTATGTAATCCATCATTGCACCAGATGAGTCTTTACAACCAACAACATTCCCTGTCCTATCATATATCGGGCAAAATTTGGGCTCATAGTAGCACTCCATGAAGATCACTATAAAGATAAACTTAAACGGAAAAGGATCACGGGCACCAGAGAGTAGTGAAAAAAACTATATATTACAGAAAAAAAACTAAACTAATTTAAAGCAATTAACTAAACTATATTAACCTAATATTATAAAAATAAAATAAAAACTACTTAGACTCCTGCGACTCAAAAACAAAACAAAACAAGTAGTACGTATATAGCAAGTAAGTCTAATCAAAGCTAATAACGCAATCACCAAGAGTCCCCGGCAACGGCGCCAAAAACTTGATGTGCTAAAAGTAGTTATTAATTTATTAACTAAATAAACGCTAATCTAGACACTAAGTAATCATTCTAGACTCTTAACTTAACTAAAAACTACCAATCGACAAGTGAACCGGTCGACTCTAGTACAGCTAAGTAAGTCCGAATATCGTACCCACGAGACTCTTTTAATTACGTAAACTCGCTAATTAGACTCAACTAACTGACACGACTATTTATTTATATTATTGGGGGTTTACTAAAAACTAAGATTAACCTAATATTAAAACTAATTAATAAAATTAAAGACGACTTAACTTAGAACTGGATTTAACTCAGGTAATGATAAACAACCACCTAGGCTAGATTCCCTAATGTATCAATTATCAATTAGTTCGAAAATGCATGTTATGGAACCGGGATCTTAAATTTTTCACTTAAAGAAAACCGAACAGGACCCCTGACACTTCTCAAGAAGATACCTATGTATTTCTATTAAGTTCTTAAAAACACCAGTTTAATTAAACTCGCTTACGGTCGCTAATTATTTTATGACAAGTACCTCTATAAGAAGTCCTACCTTACAGCGCGGAAATCAAAGGTAATTTAAAGTATTCATTCGACTAGATAAACAAGGCTGAAAAATCAAGCCTAGACGGACTCCTTACGAATAACTAAATCTAGCAATCTTAAACAACCAAGACTTATCATATAATCTATCACCTCTCAGCTATTTAGATTAGTAGCACACTTAGATCTATTTGATTTATCAATATTGTTCCTATGACTTTATTGCAAATCAACCATAAACTAGTTAAAAACACACAGTAGATGACCTAACAGAATCCTATCATATGACAGACAATCACCAAGGAAACTATGGAACAATAAAACCTGTCAAACAATCCTAAGTACACATATGCATCGAATAAATAACAAAAAACCTCTTACTTAATCATAAACTATAACAAAAGCAAAGTCCAAACTAAAATTCAACGTCAACAAAAGTTCATCAAAAACCTAGGTGGCTTAGGGGTTTAGCCAACAACAATACTCAAGAACAAAACAAATAAATAAGGTTCAAGTAATAAATTCATGACGAAAATAATATATTCAAACCAATAATAAGGATGCTTGGATAAGTATGTATTGAACCCGGATGCTCTCTGCTCAAAACCAAAGCTTTCTCTCTTTTCTTTTTTCTTTCTTGCGTGACCCCTCCTCCAATCTGTTCGTAGGGTTCTTTTATTTATATGTGCTACTGTTCTTTATACTTTGTTTCCGACAAAGACAAAAATCCCCTAGTGGGCTTTCAAGATATTGATCCAATGATTTAAACGAGCCAATTAATTCTTCAAACAATTCCTATGCAATCCAAATTAAAAATAATAAACTTCAATATGATATTTGAATTCTAGCTTCATTGTAAACGAAAATAATTTACATTTACAGTTCACTTTAAATTAGAGAACAATGTACCACTCATATTAGAAAAGTTTCATTTGATTTTACGTTATCAATTCTAATAAGATTTCATGCACTTTATTTCTTTTATATTTATCCGAGTTATAATATATGCATATGCTTAAGATGTGAGTTTTGACCAATTAACTATCATTTTTAGCTCGTCTCTTAAAACCCTTAAAACCCACGTATGAAACAGTCATTAATAATATTCAATAAGAACTTGGCTAAACAACACTTAAAAGTATAGGGAATATTTATATAATTATACGTATATTTTAGACTACATCAATGAACATTGTTCTTTTCAAATTATTACTAAATACATTGAAATTTGGTTTTGGGCATAATTCCCTGGGTTTTGGGAACTTGGTTTAATAATTATGATTTTTCCGCTTATTTATACTCTGATTTGATTTTTGAAATGAAATGAACTGTCTTGAGTTTAAGAATTTTGTAAGTTTATTGTATGATCACCAACTGTTGGATTCCCGGGATTCGGTGTCTTACAATAAAATAAGTTGAAGTCGTACATGACCTAACCTTCTGGTCGATACAAGACTTTCGCACGTTTATGCTTTTAGTATACTCAAAGTAGATACATGATTTAAGAAAAAATAAAGAAAAAATAAAGTTGATTTTCTTTGCAAAATGAAATAGGAAAATAAGCTGAATTTCTTTGTAAAATGAACGTATGTATACATAGTAATCTTTAAACTTTTTTATTTTTGATCTAAAAAATAGATATTAACTATGCATCAAGATGTAAACCACTAGATTTGGCAAATATTTAAGTTTGTATGACATCTGCAATTATGTGATTAGCCAAGCCGATCATACACATCATGCATTTGAACTTACGCTAATTTTTAATATAATTTGTCCATGTGCTAAGTGCGTTAAGTCAAAAAAATCACATTCCTTTTCGTATTTTTCTATATATCCCCCCCCAAACATAAAAAAATAACGAAAGAAAGTAAATGAACTGGACAAACGAAAGAAAATTATCAACCGCGAGTTTGAATTTTAGAAAACCGCTTGAGACCATTTAAACCAGGCAAATAAATGAAATTTTATCAAATGCTTTGATAAAAAGATCAGCGTTTTGATAATCCGTGTGAATCTTTTCTAAAGTGGTTAATTTCTTTTCAAAACAATCACGGATAAAGTGACAACGGATTTCTGTATGTTTTGTTTTTGAATGTTACACATGATTTTTAGTTATACAAATAGCAATAGAGTTATCAATATAGAGGGGAGTAGTAAAGAGGCGAGTACTAAGAAACTCCAAACCATAACCCATTAAGTGTTTGTTGGATCCATAAAACCTATGAATAGCAATTTGAGGCAGCCAAATATTCAGTTTTTGTGATTGAAGTAGAGACCATTGTCTGCTTCTTTCACTGACAGGAAACGAGCTTACTTCCTAAGAAGTGACAATCCGATGTTGTAGATTTGAAGTTGATTTTGCACCCTCCATAGTCCGGATCCAAATAAGCAACAAAGCTCAAACTCATCGTCTTTAGGATACAAAAACCTGATGTCGAGATTACCCTTTAGATAATGAAGAATCCGCTTCAAGGCTGCTAAATGAGAAAACTCATCTTAAAGATAAAACTTAAAAACTCCTAAACAATTATTTTTAACTTTTTTATATTTTGTAGTTTTTTTTCTTAATTCATCTTATATGTTGATATTGTTCAATAAATAAATAAATAAAAATAAAAAAAAAAACTTCATTGGTATAGTGCATTTGTGTGATATTGTGTATTTCATATTTGCAAGAGTGTTTTATTGCATAGAATATATCATTATTGCACATATTTGATAAACAACTAGATGGGTGCCTGTGTGTTGTGTCGGGGAAAACACAATTGAACGTGTAATCGGTTGGGTTACGCTCGTTACGAAGCTCCAGACACGCATTGATTGGCTGTGGTACATGTAAATAATGCCATTCGCGTAACGAATGCCTGGCTGCATGTAACTAGTGCCAAAAATCATGATGCAAAATTGAAATATACAACAATTTCAATTAAATCATTTTTAAAACCAATCTATTTTAACCTTAAATTATATATACATTATCATTTACCTTAAATTATACATATGTGTATAGGAAAAAACATGTGTGTACATATTATACATATATGTATAATAAAAAAACCGATTTTTTTTATTTTTAATTCGCATTATACCTATACACATATGTATATTTTATTTAATCTCTAGTTATGTAATGTATACATATGTACATTATCATTTACCTTAAATTATACATATGTGTATAGAAAAAAAACATGTGTGTACATATATGCACATATTATACATATATGTATGTATAATTTAGCTAAACCGAGAATTTTTTTTTACGTTTTTTTAGAAACCGGGATGATAAATAAGAACTTTGGTTTTTTTACTTTCTTTATTTTTGTGTGTTTTTTTGTTTTATGATTTTTTTAATTTTTGGGTTTTTTTGTAGTCCAAAATGGTTCTCAATTCTCAAAAAGTTCTCACATGATCCTGATCCTATATATTACATATATATATATATATATATTCAATATAATACTATTGCACATATTGAGTACACATTATTGCGTCCATGTAATACAACAATAATACACATATGTAATACATCGACTTTTATTTATTTACTTTTTTAAATCTTTTACATAAAATACAACATTATTGCATATATACAATACACATTATTTCATATATGCAATTAAACACTACTTAACATATAAAATACACACTATCGCACCTATGTAGTGAAAAAATATTGCATATGTGCAATACAACGACTTTTGTTTTTTATATTTTTCTGTTGAATAGTAACAAAATAAAATTGAAAATATTTTTAATTAAAAATAGTTATTTAAGAAGTTTTTAAGTTTTCACATTATTAATAAATTTCCTCTTAATCTTTCCTCTTTCCTCTGTATATAGATGCTAAATTTTTACTATTTTCTATGTTTTATAATCATACTTGTCTCATGTAGGGATGAGCAAAAATCGGGTATGGTACCGATTGGAACCGGTACTGGTACTGAAATCGGTACCAAGGTTTTGAGTTTTCGGGATCGGTACTGGTACGGTACCGGTATTTCCCGAATTTTACCTTAAATACCGGTACCGTCCCATTACCGGTACTGAACCAAACATTTGCGATTTTCGGGATCGGGATTTTCGGTACCGAGCTCATCCCTAGTCCTGTGTAGTGTGGTTGGGTGGGAGGGGGGGGGGGCGACCTGCTACCTTAACCATTAACCAACTACAGCATGTACCCGGGTTAACTCGCCCCTCCCTCAACGTGGTGGGGTCCATGTCGACCCCATTTTTGTTAATTATTTTTTTTTTAATATTTTGTTAAACAACACCACATTTGTTAAATAATGTGTTAGTTAAAATCCACTATCTATATAACGGTGATGTGACCATTTAACTAATTAACCCCAACACTCGGTCTTGCCGCCACCTCCATCCACCCAACCACTATGCATAGTTCCAAGTATCCGTCTTCATTACCACCAACTTTCTCAACAAACTGGTGTCCACGAGTCGATGCCATGATGCTAGTAATCGTATGAATCAATCAATTCACATAACTGATTAAATGGATAAAGTACGAAAATATAAAGAAAACAAAATTAAGTCAACAGGTAAAAGTTGCTTAGAATATATTAAAGCACATAACTGATTAAAATATTGTTAAAATTATTATTTATTTATTTTTGAAATGTCTTGATTAACATATATTTGAAGCAAAAGCCCGTTTATTCGTATTACTAGTCGCCCGACATGTCTACTCTAATATTACATATTTTAAGAAAATTAAAATAGGTAAAATTAAAGGAAAAAGATAAAGAAATGAGAGTGGATGACGTTGGTGCGTACAGGTGTAAGAACAAGGAAGTGGAAGTGAGGTTTGATTGGCATATTAGACATGCCCATGCGCGTGAGAGAAGAGGTTTTAATGCAAAGGATGAATAATTTAAAGATGCACAATCAAAATATTTTGTGGCCGCATGGCACTTTGGTCGGGACCATATTATCACCACGCGCGACAATTGACAGTTTTCTAATTTCTTTTTCATTATTGTAGACATGACAGATGTCCACACGATGCAGCGTGTATTTGAAAACATGTTTTGGTAATCATAAAACAATTATTGGTGTTTATGGTTTGATTTAAAATCTTGAAACTGTGGTCGTATTTTGGTTCCACAGTTGGCTTTTATCATTTACTTTCAATCGGTTGGTCGATTCCAAAATTTTCAAAATGTAGTGAATTATTTAGTTTGCAATGTATAACGAAAGCCGTCCATAGAAAACCAGACTCTATTGTAAATGCTTCTTAATCATTTTAATCTTTTGATTGTTTAGTATTAAATACATATATATAGGGTGAGAATCCTAAAAGAACTTTTTGAAATTGCGATCTTTTATAACCATTTTATGCCACAAAAAAGCCATTAAAAATTATAAAAAACTTATAAAACAAAAAAAAGGGCAAATTTTAAAAAAGTAAAAGAACCAAAAATTTTTATTTTTCATCCAAGTTTCATTAAAAAAAACTTAACTATACATATATGTATATTTTTATTTAATCTCGATTTAAATAATATACACATATGTACATTATCATTTATTTTATTGTACACATGTGTATAAAGAATAATATGTATAAAAATTTTAAAAAAAATACATATTATGTATATATATATGAATGTATGTATGTATCTATTTATGTACAAATTTGATAAACAGATATTTTTTTATTTTTTTTATTTTTTATGAAACTGGGATAAAAGATAAAAAAATTTTGGCTTTTTTTTCTTTTTTTATTTTGGCGTTTTTTTTGTTTAATAATTTTTTTTATTTTTCTTAAAATGAGTTTTTATGTGCTTCAAAAAGGTTCTTAAAGTTATTAATTTCAAAATAGTTCTCACATGATCCCAAACATATACATAGTTAAAATAAAAATTGAATAAAGTCTTTTTTTATACAAATAAACTCGACTATTACATCTTTAAATTAACCCAATTCTAATTTTTTTTTGTAATATGTGTTCTTGTTGCGTCTTCCATTAAAATTTATCATTTATGTGACAAACATTTTCAATATGATATTTTGATCCTATTAAGTATCATATGTTGTTGGTGTTTAGTTATAATTGATGGTTCAATTATATTCTAATTACCTTAAACTAAATTTATTGTTGAAGCTTAAACTGTGAAATCAAACCAAAACGAAACCGTTAGTAATGGTCTAGTTTCAATTTTTAATTTTTCAGTTTTAATTTTCGATAATAAAAAATTTGTTACTAACGTTGAGCTCATATGTTTAAGTTAAAAATATCAAAACTGGCATTGAACACCTTTAGTTAACATATCAATTTTTTTTTAAATTGAAAAAATTATAATAATATTATAACAAATTAAAGAGTATAAAAATCTCGTTTTTATGGTGCAATTTTTGTACAAAAACACTAACGTATGAAAAAGTTATAGTTTTTTAAAGTCGTAGGGGGTGGTTTGCTTGAAATTGAAATAAAAATATAATATGGTGAAAGATGAGGGGGTAAACTTGTAAGTTGATTGAATTGTGTTTAAAAAACAAGTTCATCTATTTTCATACATATACATTATGCATTAAAATATGTAAAACTTTTAAAATCAAGTGTCTTAATTTGTCATTGTCTCATGTATTATTATTATTATTTTTATATATAGTATAGATGAGTGGTTAAATTCATTTTAATACTACGTCATTTAAATAATAAGTGCTTTGAATATAGATTTCTATTGTTTTCATCATTTAAACACTCTCTATACCTAAAACTACTACAACGTGCGAAATGTGAGTAACAATAACTCACCTGTTCAATAAGTTTTGAGTCATGCAGGTGTAAAAAAAAACTGTCACAATTGAGAATGAAGACTGCACACTTGTTTGGATCTAACAACTCAAGCAAACAACGGTGGTTCCGTGGTAAATGTTGGAAAATATGGGCCGTTCCGATTAAATTAACGTGACCAACCGAATTACGACCCGTAAGATTTACATATTAGGTCACGAACACAAAACCCGCTTAACTAGCATAACCGGTAATGACTAAAGTAAGGGAACATATTGTTTATCTCGTATATACATACTCATAAGACGAATTTTATTATCTATACTATATTATAAATAATAAATATATCATGGTTATTTACTAAATAAATAAGCAAGTACGGGCTTTTAAACACGCGATAGATCGAGTTGGGTTCAAGACCCGATTATTGTTTAACAGCTATTATAATTATCATAATTATATATAGAACTAAACAATGAAAACTGGGTGACTACTCCAAGCATACCACCGGCCCTACGTCTTCTTTAAAGGACTCCAAAATTCTTGGAGGACAAGAATTGAAACCGACCAAGAATCTTTTTCACGTGAACCCCGACTTCACGGCGCTGTCACAAGTAATCTCATACAGCTACTGTGTCGCACCCCTATCCAGGGCCTGGGTGCAACATCCCGGGGTGGTATCTAGTTTTGTAAATATATCAGAGTTGCGGGTTCATTTTAGCGGAAGTCTTATAATATTAAAATATTAATTTAAATTATCAATATTTCTCGGGAATTAAATACCCGAGTTTAGTTTACAAAACAGTGTTATATTATTATTACAAGGATTTTATAATATAAAAAATAGAGCCATCTCGAGCGATCTTCTAATAACTCCAATCCTTGTACATCATCTATCGTCATCTAATTACCTGCATGGGTGGGAAAAACATGTCAGCTATATGCTGGTGAAACGTTGACTCGATTAAACAGTTTTATAACAGTCGTTAAATACATACATAGTTTTCTGTTTCACAAACTCAGCAGGAATGCCTGTCATTCCCGGGATTTGTACCACTGCCCTATATACACAATTCAAAGGTTCCCCGAGTACATAGCCCCTGTTTAGAGACAACCTTTCCCTAGGCTATGTGACCCTGTTGGAGACCTGGTTATGACTGATTTGGTTTTGTATGCCAATTATTAGTTATGTATGGATCCAGACACATGTGTATTCGATCTGAATTGCTTTATATTATCTATTTTGTATAATAACGATTTTAGAGACAATAATATCATGCGAACATTTATCAAACTCTTTGCAATAAACAACCTGCCTATTACAAGAGTAAAATCAGTTCAGACCATAAAAGGCTAACGTGTTTACCTTGTATTATCAGTTGGTCTTATCAGAACTTCTTCTCTCGGTATGCTATTAACCTATAATTATAATAGGCATGCATAAGTACCTAGCTGGTAATATTCAGCAAACTTTAAGCGTGTTTCAGTTCAGCAGACTCAAGGTCTGATCAGCAGATTCTTAGGTCTTATTCAGTTCAGCAGACTCGAGGTCTGATCAACAGACTCTTAGGTCTAATTCAGTTCAGTAGACTTGAGGTCTGATCAACAGACTTTTAGGTCTGACCAAACCTTAGAAGAGTTATAGTCGTTTTATGAAAATATTTTGTATTTACATCTGACGTTTGGAATAACACGCTTTGGCCTAATAAAGGATATCACGTTGTCAAACTTCTCCTAGTAAGTAAACGGGTCCCGCGGTTGATTGGGATGTGTACGGATTACTTTCCTTATGCAAGAAGAGTCTACTAATGATATCCCCCTTCCAGTTACTACGTGCCCGTCAAAATAATAGTTTTGATAACATTACTTCACATAGAAGTAACATCATTATATTCAATAAAACATTATTTGGAAAATCAGTTAAGTTTAACGACTATATCCATAACTAAGTTATAATAACTAAATAATAAGGTAACTTAAACGTAATCCTACCTTAATCGGCTAGTCGGAAGTAAGAATTAAGAAAACAGCAGCAGTTCAACTCGTGCTTTACTTTACAAATTCAACAGCTCGTTAAGCAGCTCAACGACACCTCGTTCCTTTGCGAAAACAGCCCTCGGCACCTCGGGATTCTCTAGCATGCTTACCAATGCTAACAATGTGAGAAATAGTGTGAAAATTAGATGAATGGAGCTGAACTCGTAGCTGCCTATTTATAGCCTCGACTTGTGTATCTTTGCGACACGCGAATATGCAGGCTATGGCGGTTCGCGCTGCGTGAAGGTGCATGGACGGCACCGCAATTTTGCATGTCAATCCTGGAGCGACACGTGTCGACACGTAACCGGATAAGCTTTGAATCGTGTGCCAACAACTTCGCGACTCGCGTAGTTGCTCAGCCTTCATCTTCGCGACGTGCGAAGATGCATGAAAATTAAAAATTTCATTTTCAGTCCTTATACTTCCAGATTTGACATTTTTAGTCCAAAATTAGATGGGGTATTTTCGCGGTGTTACATCCTCCCCACCTTTAGAAAATTCTCGTCCTCGAGATTTATGCAAAGAGATGTGGATATTTTCTTTTCATTTTGGATTCCAGTACCTAAGTGAATTCCGGACCACGTCGGGAATTCCATCTAACTTTTACTAACTTCAATCTTTTAAGCTTAAGGAACTTGGTTTGACTATCCTCTATTCATATTGGTTCCACGAACTTGAGCTTTTCATTAACTTGCACATCTTTCAAAGGCATTGCAAGTGTTTCATCAGCTAAGCATTTACGTAGATTTGATACATGAAACACATCGTGGATTCCTTGCATCTCTTCAGGTAACTCTAATCGGTACGTTACAGGACCTATCCTTTCAATAATCTTGAATGGTCCAACAAAACGTGGACTTAACTTACCCTTCTTCCCAAAATGAACAACACCCTTCCAAGGTGACACTTTATGCAACACTCTATCTCCTTCTTTAAATGACAACGGTTTACGTCGTACATTAGCATAACTCTTTTGTCTATCTCTTGCTGCTTTCAGTCGTTCACGAATTTCAATCACTTGATCAGTCGTTCGTTGCACAATTTCAGGACCAGACAATTGATTATCACCGATTTTGGACCAGCATACAGGCGTTCTACACTTTCTCCCGTATAATGCTTCATATGGTGCCATTTGTATGCTTGTATGATAACTGTTGTACGAAAATTCCATTAGAGATAGGTGAGTATCCCAACTACCAACCTAATTCTATAGCACAAGCGCGAAGCATATATTCTAATGTTTGAATCGTCCTCTCGCTTTGTCCGTCATTTTGTGGGTGATAAGAAGTACTCAAATTCAAACGCGTATCCATCGCCTTTTGAAAACTTCTCCAAAAATTAGAGGTGAAACGACTGTCTCGGTCAGAGATAATGGATAATGGCACGCCGTGCAATGATACAATATTTTCCACATACAGTTGTGCCAACTTGTCCATACTAAACGTTTCTTGAATTGGAATGAAATGAGCAGATTTGGTCAGTCTATCAACAATAACCCAAATAGCACCATTTTGTCGAGACGTCTTTGATAATTTCATTATGAAATTCATAGTAATCATGTCCTAGTTCCATATCGGAATCTCGGGTTGTGTCAACAAACCCAATGGCTTTTGATGCTCCGCCTTGACTTTTGAACATGTTAAACATTTTGCTACATACAAAGCAATCTCTTTCTTTATTCCAATCCACCAGTAATCATCCTTAAGATTATGATACATCTTATCACTACCCGGATGCATCATATTCTTTGACTTGTGGGCTTCTTCTAATATTTTCTCCTGTAAACTTCCGACCATCGGTACCCAGATTCTTTTATCTAACCTGAGTATATCATCAACGCCTTTAACTAATTGATCTATTGTACCATTTTCTTTTTCGGCTTTTATATTATCTTGTTCTAGTGCTAACTTCCGAGCTTCTTTGATTTCGGTTAATAGATCAATCTTAAGTTCTAACCTCAGAGCTCGAACTCTTTTCGGCTTCTCGTGTTTGTTCCTACTCAAACTGTCAGCCACCACATTGGCTTTTCCTTCATTATAGACGATTTCGCAATCATAATCGTTAAGCGTTTCCATCTATCGTCTTTGTCTCATGTTAAATTCTTTCTGATCAAATATGTGCTTCAGACTTTTATGATCAGTATAGACAGTAAACTTTACACCATATAAGTAATGTCGCCATAACTTCAACGCGAAAATTAGAGCTCCTAACTCAAGGTCGTGAGTGGTGTAATTATTCTCGTGAACTTTCAACTGTCTTGAAGCATAAGCAATTATTTTCTTCTCTTGCATCAGAACGCACCCGATTCCTGTGTGCGATGCATCACAATATACAATGAAGTTATCTTGTCCTTCGGGTAAGGCTAAGATAGGTGTATTTGTTAACTTCTGTTTGAGAGTTTCAAAAGCTTCTTCTTGCTTCGGTCCCCATTCAAATTTCACAGATTTTTGGGTCAATGGCGTCAAAGGAACCGCTATTCTTGAAAAGTTTTGTATGAATCTTCGGTAATAGCCAGCTAACCCCAGAAAACTTCTAACTTGTGAGGGGGTCTTGGGTTTCTCCCATTTTGTAATAGCTTCAATTTTGGCTGGATCAACTTGAATACCTTTCTCATTAACAATATGTCCGAGGAATTGTACTTTGGACAGCCAGAACTCACACTTCGAGAATTTAGCATACAACTTTTCCTTCCTCAATGTTTCTAATATAGTTCTGAGATGAGCTTGATGATCTTCTTTTGTCTTTGAATAGATAAGTATGTCATCAATGAAGACAATAACAAACTAATCCAAATAGGGCTTACAGATTTGGTTCATCATATCAATAAAAGCTATCGGGGCATTAGTTAGTCCAAAAGGCATGACCGTGAACACATAATGTCCATATCGGGTTCTGAATCCGTATCGTGAACAATTTATCAAAATTGTTGAGTTTTGAAAATTTTACAGGGAATTTTAGAAGTTATTTGGATCACTAAAAAAATTTATCAGATTTTTCAAAAATCGTTTGGTAGAAACGGACGATTTACCTATTATAAATAGCATATAAAATGAATTTTTATAAATTAATGAATAAGTAAATATTTTTAGAAATATTTTTACTAAAATCTACATATATTAATTAATGAGTATATAAATTTTTGTAATTTAACAATTAAAAAATAATTAGTTGTGCTAATTTGAAAGTTAAACAAATACAATTATGATAAAAACTGGCAGATTTGTGATTAACGAGCTGGAATATCATAACATCTAGAGTTGTCAAATATCATATTTTTGGGTGAATTGAGTAAAACCGAACATTTTATGAGAAATTCAGATGAATTATGTGCGTTTTCTCCAAACCAGACTGTATAAAACGGGAATTAGCCCTGTACTGAATCTGGACATATGAACTCTGAAATTTCTTCATAAATGGAATCATTTTATCAACCAACGTGTTTACTGTGGCATTCGTCAATTTTCGTTTTAGTATTTGTATTCGTTTTACTTCCCGTTTTGTAATCGGATCTTATTTATTGCATCAGAGTATTAATTATGTCACACAATTTTTGTCTTTATTATGTTTTACGCGTTAACGTTTTCATTTATCGTTAGAATATCAATAAAATGCATTTTTAACCCTAAACTAAGGTTTAATCAGTCTCTGGACCTAGCCCAAACCATAAGGACTAATTTACAAATATGTTTGAAAAATAACATTATTTTTCTTTTTGTTTCTCTTCTTCCCCGTCAACAGCGACCCCCCCCCCCCTAGATCTGTTTTGCATCTTTTAAGAAGAATATTGAGCAAATTAAACAAATCCATAATATCTGCAAATCATAATCAATGTTAACATCGAGAAATGACCGGATATTGAGTAATATAATCAAAATCGCATGAACCATGGTCGCGGACCAGTTTTGATATTGTTAGCTTATAAATATGAGAATAAAATTCAATTGACGAACACCACACTGTTGTCTCATCATCTCAAAACTAAGCCCTATATCAGTTGCATCTTTTTATCAGTTCTTGGACTCGTTTGATCTCACCCTTTGAGCCGAAGCCCTAGGTCCTTGTTCACGATCAATTCTTAACAGTTGCAGGTAATAGAAACATGTATATTGATCATGATATCATCATCTACAAAACCCCCTTATCAATTTTGATTGACAGAGGGTGTAAGTTTTGATTATAAATTTTTAGGGTTCATAAGGTTGGGGGTTTGTTTGATTAACTAGTTAAATAGATTTGTTTCGGTGTCTATTAACGAATTAGACACTGACAAAGATGGCCGGTGCATGTTACGATAAACACTTAACCCGGTCAGGGGCGCAGGTTCGACCCCCCCACCCCACCTGATCCAGTTTTTGGTATTTTTTTGTTTGATTTATTTAATTAGCATAAGAATTATATTTACAATAAATCAATGATTTGTTACACTCGTTAAAACTAACCGAACACCCAAAAAATTATAAAATAAATTTCAATAATATATAAATATATATACATTTTTATAACTTGATAATAATAATAATAATGTTAATAACAATAACAATAACAATAATAATAATAACAATAATAATAAGAATAATAATTATAATAAAAACAACAACAATAATAATAAAGGTGTTACTTATCTTTGTAAATGGAATATCGTTAAACTATCAAATAAACCGTTTTCATAGATAAGTCAGTATTTATATTTTAAATGTTTTTTTTAATAAACAAATATATATCCTAATTTTAATTGGAATAAAATATAGCAATACAATACCCGAATTAAAATATTTTTTGTAGAGGACAACTTTCTAACAAATGAAATTTACGTAAAACATTTTTTGTAGAGGACAACTTTGCTCCTATGCTACATGCTTTATAGGGTGTACATAAAGCTTTGAATATTGTAATTACTACAAAACCTTGTGTCTTAATTTGCCCATGAATACTACATTATATATAGCATAGACGGATGGTCGTGCGATGCGGCGGGGAACGAAAATTCTAGTAATCATGTAAAAATTACAGATGTTCAAGGTTTGTTTAAAATCTTAAAAGCGTTTAAACCAATCATTACTATTGGTCAGGTGGATTCAAAATATTCAAACCATTGCAAACGGTTCGGTTTATACTTTATAGTGAAAATTGGCCATATAAAACCGGCCTGGTCGGTAAACTTACTATTGAAGCTCAATGTATGAAACCATACCATTAGGAACGATTCAGTTTGAATTTTCGACGTTTCAGTTTTGGTTTTCAATGAAAAAATATGAACCGACCGTTTGACTTATTGCTTAACTTATAAGCTGAAAAAACCGAATTGTGAACACCCATACGTAATATCCTAATTTTATTTGGAATAAACTATAGCTATACCATACCCAAATTAAAGACAATAAAATTCTCATTTTTATGGTGTAATTTATTCAAAGAATACTAATGTATGAAAAAGTTACGGCCGATAGAAAATCATTGGTGGGAAGTTGGTTAACAATTAAATTTAAATGAAATACATTGGTAAAGATGAAGGTCCAAAGTTATAACTGTTTCTTAAATTTACAAAAGTTGAGTAAAGTTGAGGGGGTAATGTTGTAACTATTTATTGGCATATTTTTTAATGGCAAGTTACTCCATATCATACATGCTATATAATGTGTGCATTATGCGTTATAAGGTGTAAATTACTGAAAAAAGAGGTGTCTTAATTTGCCCATGACTTATGTATTATATATAGTATTGATATAGATAGAAGAAAAATTAGAAAATATATAAACCTGCCAAATACATGAGTAAAGATGAGCGCTAAAAGTTGTAACAATTTCTTAAATTTACAAAAGATTGGTAAAGTTTAAGGGCAAATTTTGTAACAATTTTCTAACAAATTAAATTTACGTAAAACATATTTTGTAGAGGACACCTTTGCCCTATGCTACATGCTTTATAGGGTGTACATAAAGTTTTCAATATTGTAATTACTTCAAAACCAAATGTCTTAATTTGCCCATGCGTGCTTCATTATATATAGCATACGTAATATCCTAATTTTAATTGGAATAAACTATAGCAATACCATACCCAAATTAAAGACAATAAAATGCTCATTTTTATGGTGTAATTTTCTTCCATGAATATTAACATATGAAAAAGTTACGGCCGCTGAAAAATCACAGGTGGGAAGTTGGTTAAAAATTAAATTTAAATGAAAAACATTGTTAAAGATGAAGGTACAAAATTATAACTGTTTTTTTTTTAATTTATAAAAGTTGAATAAAGTTGAGGGGGTAATGTTGTAACTATTTATTGGCATATTTTTTAATGGACAAGTTACTCCTTATCATACATGCTATATAATGTGTGCATTATGCATTATAAGGTGTAAATTATTTAAAAAAGAGGTGTCTTAATTTGCCCATAACTTATATATTATATATAGTATTGATATAGATAGAAGAAAAATAAGAACATATATAAACCTGCCAAATACATGACTAAAGATGAGGGGTAAAAGTTGTAACAATTTCTTAAATTTATAAAAGATTAGTAAAGTTTAAGGGCCAATTTTGTAACAATTTTCTAACAAATTAAATTTACATAAAACATATTTTGTAGAGGACAACTTTGCCACTATGCTACATGCTTGATAGGGTGTACATAAATCTTTGAATAATGTAATTACTTCAAAACCTAGTGTCTTAATTTGCCCATAAATGCTACATTATATATAGCATAGATGGATGGTCGTGCGATGTGGCGGGGAACGAAAATTCTAGTAATCATGTAAAAATTACGCTTGTTCAAGGTTCGTTTGAAACCTTAAAAGCGTTTTAACCAATCATCACTATTGGTCAGCAGGATTCAGAATATTCAAACCATAGCAAACGGTTCGGTTTACGCTTTATACTGAAAATTGGCCATATAAAACCGGGCTGGTTGGTAAACTTATTATTGAAGCTCAATGTATGAAACCAAACCATTAGGAACGATTCCGTTTGAATTTTCGACGTTTCGGTTTTGGTTTTCAATGAAAAAATATGAGCCGACGGTTTGACTTATTGCTTAACTTAGAAGCTGTTAAAACCGAATTGTGAACACCCATACGTAATATCCCAATTTTAATTGGAATAAACTATAGAAATACCATACCCAAATTAAAGACAATAAAATGCTCATTTTTATGGTGTAATTTTCTTCCAAGAATATTAACATATGAAAAAGTTACGGCCGCTGGAAAATCATTGGTGGGAAGTTGGTTAACAATTAAATTTAAATGAAAGACATTGTTAAAGATGAATGTCCAAAATTATAACTATTTTTTTAAATTTACAAAAGTTGAGTAAAGTTGAGGGGGTAATGTTGTAACTATTTATTGGCATATTTTTTAATGGCAAGTTACTCCATATCATACATGCTATATAATGTGTGCATTATGCGTTATAAGGTGTAAATTACTGAAAAAAGAGGTGTCTTAATTTGCCCATGACTTATGTATTATATATAGTATTGATATAGATAGAAGAAAAATTAGAAAATATATAAACCTGCCAAATACATGAGTAAAGATGAGCGCTAAAAGTTGTAACAATTTCTTAAATTTACAAAAGATTGGTAAAGTTTAAGGGAAAATTTTGTAACAATTTTCTAACAAATTAAATTTACGTAAAACATATTTTGTAGAGGACACCTTTGCCCTATGCTACATGCTTTATAGGGTGTACATAAAGTTTTCAATATTGTAATTACTTCAAAACCAAATGTCTTAATTTGCCCATGCGTGCTTCATTATATATAGCATACGTAATATCCTAATTTTAATTGGAATAAACTATAGCAATACCATACCCAAATTAAAGACAATAAAATGCTCATTTTTATGGTGTAATTTTCTTCCATGAATATTAACATATGAAAAAGTTACGGCCGCTGAAAAATCACCGGTGGGAAGTTGGTTAAAAATTAAATTTAAATGAAAAACATTGTTAAAGATGAAGGTACAAAATTATAACTGTTTTTTTTTTAATTTATAAAAGTTGAATAAAGTTGAGGGGGTAATGTTGTAACTATTTATTGGCATATTTTTTAATGGACAAGTTACTCCTTATCATACATGCTATATAATGTGTGCATTATGCATTATAAGGTGTAAATTATTTAAAAAAGAGGTGTCTTAATTTGCCCATAACTTATATATTATATATAGTATTGATATAGATAGAAGAAAAATAAGAACATATATAAACCTGCCAAATACATGACTAAAGATGAGGGGTAAAAGTTGTAACAATTTCTTAAATTTATAAAAGATTAGTAAAGTTTAAGGGCCAATTTTGTAACAATTTTCTAACAAATTAAATTTACATAAAACATATTTTGTAGAGGACAACTTTGCCACTATGCTACATGCTTGATAGGGTGTACATAAATCTTTGAATAATGTAATTACTTCAAAACCTAGTGTCTTAATTTGCCCATAAATGCTACATTATATATAGCATAGATGGATGGTCGTGCGATGTGGCGGGGAACGAAAATTCTAGTAATCATGTAAAAATTACGCTTGTTCAAGGTTCGTTTGAAACCTTAAAAGCGTTTTAACCAATCATCACTATTGGTCAGCAGGATTCAGAATATTCAAACCATAGCAAACGGTTCGGTTTACGCTTTATACTGAAAATTGGCCATATAAAACCGGGCTGGTTGGTAAACTTATTATTGAAGCTCAATGTATGAAACCAAACCATTAGGAACGATTCCGTTTGAATTTTCGACGTTTCGGTTTTGGTTTTCAATGAAAAAATATGAGCCGACGGTTTGACTTATTGCTTAACTTAGAAGCTGTTAAAACCGAATTGTGAACACCCATACGTAATATCCCAATTTTAATTGGAATAAACTATAGAAATACCATACCCAAATTAAAGACAATAAAATGCTCATTTTTATGGTGTAATTTTCTTCCAAGAATATTAACATATGAAAAAGTTACGGCCGCTGGAAAATCATTGGTGGGAAGTTGGTTAACAATTAAATTTAAATGAAAGACATTGTTAAAGATGAAGGTCCAAAATTATAACTATTTTTTTAAATTTACAAAAGTTGAGTAAAGTTGAGGGGGTAATGTTGTAACTATTTATTGGCATATTTTTTAATGGCAAGTTACTCCATATCATACATGCTATATAATGTGTGCATTATGCGTTATAAGGTGTAAATTACTGAAAAAAGAGGTGTCTTAATTTGCCCATGACTTATGTATTATATATAGTATTGATATAGATAGAAGAAAAATTAGAAAATATATAAACCTGCCAAATACATGAGTAAAGATGAGCGCTAAAAGTTGTAACAATTTCTTAAATTTACAAAAGATTGGTAAAGTTTAAGGGCAAATTTTGTAACAATTTTCTAACAAATTAAATTTACGTAAAACATATTTTGTAGAGGACACCTTTGCCCTATGCTACATGCTTTATAGGGTGTACATAAAGTTTTCAATATTGTAATTACTTCAAAACCAAATGTCTTAATTTGCCCATGCGTGCTTCATTATATATAGCATACGTAATATCCTAATTTTAATTGGAATAAACTATAGCAATACCATACCCAAATTAAAGACAATAAAATGCTCATTTTTATGGTGTAATTTTCTTCCATGAATATTAACATATGAAAAAGTTACGGCCGCTGAAAAATCACCGGTGGGAAGTTGGTTAAAAATTAAATTTAAATGAAAAACATTGTTAAAGATGAAGGTACAAAATTATAACTGTTTTTTTTTTAATTTATAAAAGTTGAATAAAGTTGAGGGGGTAATGTTGTAACTATTTATTGGCATATTTTTTAATGGACAAGTTACTCCTTATCATACATGCTATATAATGTGTGCATTATGCATTATAAGGTGTAAATTATTTAAAAAAGAGGTGTCTTAATTTGCCCATAACTTATATATTATATATAGTATTGATATAGATAGAAGAAAAATAAGAACATATATAAACCTGCCAAATACATGACTAAAGATGAGGGGTAAAAGTTGTAACAATTTCTTAAATTTATAAAAGATTAGTAAAGTTTAAGGGCCAATTTTGTAACAATTTTCTAACAAATTAAATTTACATAAAACATATTTTGTAGAGGACAACTTTGCCACTATGCTACATGCTTGATAGGGTGTACTTAAATCTTTGAATAATGTAATTACTTCAAAACCTAGTGTCTTAATTTGCCCATAAATGCTACATTATATATAGCATAGATGGATGGTCGTGCGATGTGGCGGGGAACGAAAATTCTAGTAATCATGTAAAAATTACGCTTGTTCAAGGTTCGTTTGAAACCTTAAAAGCGTTTTAACCAATCATCACTATTGGTCAGCAGGATTCAGAATATTCAAACCATAGCAAACGGTTCGGTTTACGCTTTATACTGAAAATTGGCCATATAAAACCGGGCTGGTTGGTAAACTTATTATTGAAGCTCAATGTATGAAACCAAACCATTAGGAACGATTCCGTTTGAATTTTCGACGTTTCGGTTTTGGTTTTCAATGAAAAAATATGAGCCGACGGTTTGACTTATTGCTTAACTTAGAAGCTGTTAAAACCGAATTGTGAACACCCATACGTAATATCCCAATTTTAATTGGAATAAACTATAGAAATACCATACCCAAATTAAAGACAATAAAATGCTCATTTTTATGGTGTAATTTTCTTCCAAGAATATTAACATATGAAAAAGTTACGGCCGCTGGAAAATCATTGGTGGGAAGTTGGTTAACAATTAAATTTAAATGAAAGACATTGTTAAAGATGAATGTCCAAAATTATAACTATTTTTTTAAATTTACAAAAGTTGAGTAAAGTTGAGGGGGTAATGTTGTAACTATTTATTGGCATATTTTTTAATGGCAAGTTACTCCATATCATACATGCTATATAATGTGTGCATTATGCGTTATAAGGTGTAAATTACTGAAAAAAGAGGTGTCTTAATTTGCCCATGACTTATGTATTATATATAGTATTGATATAGATAGAAGAAAAATTAGAAAATATATAAACCTGCCAAATACATGAGTAAAGATGAGCGCTAAAAGTTGTAACAATTTCTTAAATTTACAAAAGATTGGTAAAGTTTAAGGGCAAATTTTGTAACAATTTTCTAACAAATTAAATTTACGTAAAACATATTTTGTAGAGGACACCTTTGCCCTATGCTACATGCTTTATAGGGTGTACATAAAGTTTTCAATATTGTAATTACTTCAAAACCAAATGTCTTAATTTGCCCATGCGTGCTTCATTATATATAGCATACGTAATATCCTAATTTTAATTGGAATAAACTATAGCAATACCATACCCAAATTAAAGACAATAAAATGCTCATTTTTATGGTGTAATTTTCTTCCATGAATATTAACATATGAAAAAGTTACGGCCGCTGAAAAATCACCGGTGGGAAGTTGGTTAAAAATTAAATTTAAATGAAAAACATTGTTAAAGATGAAGGTACAAAATTATAATTGTTTTTTTTTTTAATTTATAAAAGTTGAATAAAGTTGAGGGGGTAATGTTGTAACTATTTATTGGCATATTTTTTAATGGACAAGTTACTCCTTATCATACATGCTATATAATGTGTGCATTATGCATTATAAGGTGTAAATTATTTAAAAAAGAGGTGTCTTAATTTGCCCATAACGTATATATTATATATAGTATTGATATAGATAGAAGAAAAATAAGAACATATATAAACCTGCCAAATACATGACTAAAGATGAGGGGTAAAAGTTGTAACAATTTCTTAAATTTATAAAAGATTAGTAAAGTTTAAGGGCCAATTTTGTAACAATTTTCTAACAAATTAAATTTACATAAAACATATTTTGTAGAGGACAACTTTGCCACTATGCTACATGCTTGATAGGGTGTACTTAAATCTTTGAATAATGTAATTACTTCAAAACCTAGTGTCTTAATTTGCCCATAAATGCTACATTATATATAGCATAGATGGATGGTCGTGCGATGTGGCGGGGAACGAAAATTCTAGTAATCATGTAAAAATTACGCTTGTTCAAGGTTCGTTTGAAACCTTAAAAGCGTTTTAACCAATCATCACTATTGGTCAGCAGGATTCAGAATATTCAAACCATAGCAAACGGTTCGGTTTACGCTTTATACTGAAAATTGGCCATATAAAACCGGGCTGGTTGGTAAACTTATTATTGAAGCTCAATGTATGAAACCAAACCATTAGGAACGATTCCGTTTGAATTTTCGACGTTTCGGTTTTGGTTTTCAATGAAAAAATATGAGCCGACGGTTTGACTTATTGCTTAACTTAGAAGCTGTTAAAACCGAATTGTGAACACCCATACGTAATATCCCAATTTTAATTGGAATAAACTATAGAAATACCATACCCAAATTAAAGACAATAAAATGCTCATTTTTATAGTGTAATTTTCTTCCAAGAATATTAACATATGAAAAAGTTACGGCCGCTGGAAAATCATTGGTGGGAAGTTGGTTAACAATTAAATTTAAATGAAAGACATTGTTAAAGATGAATGTCCAAAATTATAACTATTTTTTTAAATTTACAAAAGTTGAGTAAAGTTGAGGGGGTAATGTTGTAACTATTTATTGGCATATTTTTTAATGGCAAGTTACTCCATATCATACATGCTATATAATGTGTGCATTATGCGTTATAAGGTGTAAATTACTGAAAAAAGAGGTGTCTTAATTTGCCCATGACTTATGTATTATATATAGTATTGATATAGATAGAAGAAAAATTAGAAAATATATAAACCTGCCAAATACATGAGTAAAGATGAGCGCTAAAAGTTGTAACAATTTCTTAAATTTACAAAAGATTGGTAAAGTTTAAGGGCAAATTTTGAAACAATTTTCTAACAAATTAAATTTACGTAAAACATATTTTGTAGAGGACACCTTTGCCCTATGCTACATGCTTTATAGGGTGTACATAAAGTTTTCAATATTGTAATTACTTCAAAACCAAATGTCTTAATTTGCCCATGCGTGCTTCATTATATATAGCATACGTAATATCTTAATTTTAATTGGAATAAACTATAGCAATACCATACCC
>NW_027503951.1:0-33668 GCF_021521415.1 Bidens hawaiensis | reverse complement strand
ACCCTTTTGATAATCCAACATTATTCTTGTTTGTGGTAGATAAAAATATTTTATGGGGGCGTTATAAGATTGATACTGACGGCGCGTGTGGTAAAACGTACGTTTCTTTTCACCCTTTGACTTTTTAGGTCAAACCGTCAATCAACACAGCTTTCTTTCATCTATCTGTTATATAACTTAAAAAAACCTATAAAGAACAAACTTGCACCCTGTTTTTTAAACAAATGATGTAAATGTTTATGTTTCTAATGCACAGATTTGTCCACAAGCTTGCTGTCCAATTGTTCAATGGAGATGAACATCAAGCCGCCTTTCGGGTCTTGTCAGACTTTAGAAAAGGGAGATTAGGTATGATAGCACTCGAGAGACCACCCGTTCACACTCATGTTACATAATCATGTGAATGTATAGTATTAGGAATTAGTAATTTATAGAAATATACTCAAAAGGGAAAATGTAAGAAATTATGAGGTTGTTAAAACTCCAAACCGTTGTTAGTGGTAACTTTTTTGGATCATAGCTTTATTTCTAGTAAATTTTTATCGATTCGTTTGTTAGTTTAGCTGTAGTGGTTATATGGCTATGCAAGTAGCTTGATTTATACGTGCTCGAATCAAGCTTCCACTTTTATATGTCATTAAGCTCTGGAGGGTCGCCTGCCCAATGTAAATTGTGTGTTACATGGTCTCATTGATTAGCAGAGTGTTGGTGGTTTATAAGATTCAGATAATGGTTCTCATGGTTATATAAATAAACAAAACATAAGTAGCTTTGTTCACATAATATGCATTAGTACATTATATAATGCAAGAATGAATGAATAGGCAGTTTACGTTTGATTATATTATCGTTTGCTAATTTTATTTCATTGGATTTAGGTAAGATTGGTTCTCCAATGCTAATTCAAGTTTGGCAACTTGAATGGTGATCTTTGGAACCTAATTACAAGTTTATGTGGTGATTTTTGTTCCTAAGCGTGTGTTAGGTTTCTCTACGATTTAATCGAGTGATGTTTTATGTATCTCGAGTGACCGGTAGTCTATCCGTTTCATTCGATTATCAATTTCCTGTCTGTTACCAGATTATCCGGTCTGACCTGATTGAATTATTAAAATAACTTTAATGAACAGTGACTCGATATATAACAAAAGGATGTTTACATCTTACCCTCCTCAAACCATACTATAACTTTGTTGTTAATGAGATTTATAGAGTACGATAATGATGACTCGACAATAATGTTTAAGTGCATGTTGTTGAAGAGATTATTAATACTTGTGACATTCGTCAATTTTCAAACCTGAAAACCAGACTTGTTTAAATTTTTATATATTTTTAAATTATTCGGATCCACGCTTATTTAATAAACCGACGCTATATTATTTTGTCTTTATTATATTTAGTTCTCACGAATTTTATATTATTCATATACAAAAACGTTTAAAGTATGGGCTTGTGCATTTCAACCCGCTTAACTTTAGTTTTTACTCCTCTTGATCAACAAGCAATAGTCCATGGACCGGTTTGCAAAATTATTAAATTATTTGTATTTTTTTTCTCTATTACTCCTTCCCCCGTCGATGGCATCCCCCCCCCCCCTTATCTTAGATCCACAAACTGAGCCGGGATTCACATATTTGACCATGTTTACTCGTTACTTGATCAAGCACGCTCACAATCATCACCTTAATTGGGCTAATTGATTGTTAATTGACAACCAATTTACTCGTTATCAAACCGCGACATCCTTGATTTCAAAACGTTATAAAAACCCATCCATAATGCAATTAGTTTGTCCTACACCATCCTCATATCATTTCTAGTCAAACCCCTATAGATCGTTTTTGAACTCAAGTTCTAAGCCGAAAACCTAGTTCCTCGTTCTCTTTCTATGGGTTATGATCGATTTGAATGCTTGTTCAAACCCCAATGTCATTTTAATCGACAGAGGGTATAAGGTTCATACGGTTTGGGGGTTATTTTATCCTAGAGAACTTATTAGGAAGAAATAACAAAAAATTATAATATAATTTAGAAAAAACTAATAATAATTCTTTATTAGTTTTATAATTCTCTTTTTTTAAAAAAATTCTCTACATCTCACCTATCTTTATATATATATATATATATATATATATATATATATATATATATATAATATATATATCTAGACTAAATATATATAAGTATAAACCTAAAACATTAATCTAATGTCTTCTTAATTCACACGTACGGACATTTTATATTTTTATTGACAAAGTTAAGCCTTAATTGTACAACATTTTTTAACAAAAATAATAACTAACGAAGTGTATAACTCAAACTAGTAATTAAAGATTTACATTTAATTAATTGAACCAAACCAAACCAAACCTAACCTACCCTACCTAAACCTCTATGATTCGTTTCCATGTGATCTTTACGGGACCCATGTCCCAAGCCTTCACTATGCATGCAATTGAAAGCTCCATGTATACATTAAATTGTGAAAGAATCAAAAGAAAAAAGTACACACTATTACCATTTGACTAAAGACTTATAAACATTACACTAAAGAAGCATGCTAGACAGGTCAAACACAGATAAAAGTATTTTTAACCCTTTCCATTCTCAATTACAACAAGCACACAAGCAACATACATACATATATACAATTTGTTAGTAATTATATAAGAGGCTTAGAACCAAACACTTTTCACAACAAACAAACCCCACTATCTCACCTCTCTCTCAAAGCCCCATCACCTCTTCGGTTTTACAACACCCAAAGACATACCCAATTATCTGTGTCCCTTAGATCCGAAACCAACTAGAACCCACACTACTTATCTTTCAAGCTTCATAACAAGAGGCTACTTAGCATAAACAAGTCCAAAAAAGAGTAAGCAATCCAAAAAGGGTTGTCCAAGTACAAGGAGTTGGATTGGAGTGTTCAAGCTCAAGATCTCTTCTTTTTAGCTTCTTCCTAAACCTTTCCCTTTATAGTGAGCATGGATCTAACCTAATCTTTTATTTATATGCTTTTATATAAGAGTTTATGTCACAAATGCTAAGTGTAAAAGTGACAAGAACTAACTGATATATTGATAGATGTAGTAAAATGGAACTTAAAACTTATTGTAAACGTGTGGATCTAACATTATG
The DNA here is from genome assembly GCF_021521415.1 of Bidens hawaiensis. Taxonomy (NCBI): domain Eukaryota; kingdom Viridiplantae; phylum Streptophyta; class Magnoliopsida; order Asterales; family Asteraceae; genus Bidens; species Bidens hawaiensis. Next base: position 30,524 of record NW_027503951.1, on the reverse strand, counting down.
TCACTTAAGTTATGGTTATAAAACTTAGATCTAATGATATGTGTTATCTTGGAACAAATCAACTCTCTATTGGACATATAAGTTATTATAAATGTAAAACTTATGTTCAAATTTATAGACAATTTACTTGTTATTTTTTAAAGGGTTTTCATGAACAAAGGATTTTCTTTTAGATTTATTTATTTAAAATGATTTGTTAAAATACTATGGTTATTAGATATGGAGTTATATATCGACAAAAATAGCAATGTTGAATATTACGTTTTCAAGATACACAACTACTCGATTTTATTATGACGTTTTACAAAGTGTATGGGGGTGTTTGGCCTAGCTTTTTTAATAAAGCTTATAACTTTTTTAGCTTTCTTTTTTTTTTTTTACAAAATAAGCTTAATTTGGTGTTTGGTTTAGCTTTTTAAGCTTAAGCTTATTAGCTTATATAGGCTAATTTCGAGAAGCTTGTTTGAAGATGGTTATTTAGCTTATTTGCAAAAGCTTATTTGTGTAAGAAAATAACCATAAGCCAAAAAATTAAAAGCTAGGCCAAACACCCCCTAAATCTATAATTTTTTCTCAATTAAACCTAATATATTTTTTCTTGATTCATCTTTAAGGAACCTCTACCTCCTCCTCCGTTCCTTCTCTTAACAAAAGCTACCAAATTCACGGAAACTCGAACCCTTGTGTCGAAAAGAAGCAACACCACACCAAACAATCAAAATTCGCTCCAGATTATGGAAAAGAACCACATCAGAGAGTAACAGTGATGTCGAAAGTGAAAAGAAAAAAGGTTAAATTTCTTATATAATTGGGTAAAGAGCCTTCATGTTCGTACGGAGCTTCATGCAAAATTGAACAATAAAGCTTAAGAAAAGTATGTTGCCTCAAGTGCCTATATTATATAAAGCATCCAATATTCATTCAAACACCTTACCACATCTTCTTCATTTCCACCCACTTATCATTCTACTGCAACAATAACACTACCACCATGAGTTGCTAAGAGATTCAGCTTTAGGGCACCTCATCCACCACCTCCTTCTCTTTCACCGTTCCTTCTCCTGACAGAGGCTACCAAAGTCATGAAGACCATGACCCATGGGTCGAAGAGGCGCAACAACACATCGAAACATAAAAATCCGTTCAAGATTATGTAGAAGACCGACATCAGAAAGCAACGGTGAGGTGGGAATTGGAAAAAAAAATTTAAAATTTGTTATATTGTTGAGTACATGGCTATATTGTACATACGAAGCTTCATGCAAAATTGAACCAATAAAGCATAAAAAAAGTATGTTACCTCAAGTGCCTATATTATATAAAGCATTCAGTATTCAGTCAAACACGTTACCCCCTTCTTCCTCATTTCCACTCCCCGCTTACTTATCATTCTACTGCAATAACTCCACTTTTACCATGAATCTCAAGAGATTCAACTTTAAGGAACCTCCACTGTTCCTTCTCCTAACAGAGGCTACCAAAGTTACTAAGACTCGAGCTACAACATAGCGAACAATCAAAATCCGTTCAAGATTATGGAAAAGAACCGACTTCAGAGAGCAACAGTGATGTCGAAAGTGAAAATGAAAAAAGGGTTAAATTTCTTATATTATTAAGTAAAGAGCCTTTACGTACATACGGAGCTTCATGCAAAATTGAACCAATAAAGCATAAGAAAAGCATGTTGCCTCAAGTGCCTATATTATATAAAGCATCTGATATTCATTCAAACACCTTACCCCATCTTCCTCATTTACACTCCCCTTATCAAATTCTTCAATAACTCTACTGCTACCATGAGTCGCAAGAGATTCAAGTTTAGGGAACCTCCACCTCCTCCTCCTTCACCGATTCTTCTCCTAACAAATGCTACCAAAGTCACCAACATTCTGGCTCTAGGGTCGAAGAGAATCAACAACTCAACAAACAATCAAAATTCGAACGAATTTAAGGAGAAGAACCATCATCAAAGAGAGATGGGAACGTAGAAAATGAAAAGAAAACAAATGTTAAAGTTGTTGTAACATCCCAACTTAGGGTTTATGGTTTCTTATTATCATAAAGCATATAACTTTTTTATAATTATAACTAATGACATTATTGAACTACGAATAACAAAGCATACTAATATAATGAGGTGGTGTATAAACAAATGATATATTACCTAAATCCAAAAATTACAATGTCATCCTACATTAACTTTGCTTAATTCCTTTATACCAAAATTACTATTATTATACTAATATATGTTTATAAAAGATTGTAATAGAAGATATAAAATACCATCCACTATGATAATCTTGAAAAAGTCATTTTAATAGATTATAAAACACATTTTAACTTGTGATTTGTCGTCATACCCATTCTTTTAAACTAGGTAATAAAAGCCGTCACATTGTGACGAAGTTACGACATGAATACGGTATCGGTTATCAAATAGAATATAAACAAAAGTAAAAGCATAAGAACCACATTAGAAAATAAAGTTTAAAAACCATTTAGAAATTTAGAAGATAGAATTAATGAAACTCATAAATTTTAAGTCTAGACTTTGATTATTCAGGTATTTACTTTTAATGTTTATTTAAATTGTTGAGTTGGTTAACGGTTAATGGAACATTTTCTAATTCTTGATACCCAAGTTCATGTCCCCACTATAGTAGTTTTTTTTTGGACCTTTTGGTTATCCATATATGTTATGTATTGATTGTTGTATTGGGTTTTCTTAATTAGGTTTTCTCAATTATGTTTTATTTCTTTTAGATATGGCGAAATTATTTTTAGGGTTAGTTCTTATACATGTAATGAACCTAATTAATACCAACAGAATTCACATCGAGTCGTCATAACATCAATATTTTTGTTTTAATAATGCTATCTTGACGGAATTTTTTATCGGGTTTAGTTCCGAAACGTAACGAACATAGTCGATACCATGTAAAATTTTTGTATCATATGTTGTATACAGGTATCATTATTATTCTAGGTGTTTAGAGCATTCTCAACCCATTCTCTAAAGTTGTCAAACCCATATAATTTAGGGTAAATTTTATGAAAACCATCAAAATCACCTCTCCAATTCATTCTCTATTATATGGATGAGTTATATGGCAACTAAAGTAAATCTCTAAATATAGGGACTCATTTTTTATCCATACCATATAATACATCAATATCTCTCAATCACCATTACTATATAATAAGATAAAAGAGAAACAAATAATAAAGAATTAATTTATGGATATGAATAAGGAATAGAATGTGGAAGAATTTTGAAAAATGATAGATAAATTTATGAATTGTGTTTTTTTAGCTAAATTATAAATAAAATATATGGAATGTGATGTGAATGCTCTTACTAATTTGTGTTTTGGTTTTTAGATATGTATGGGTACGAACCTAGCTAATACCAACGTAATATGTGTCCATCGCCGCAACGCGACAGGTTACTCCTAGTTATGTATAATTATCGATAGTAATGCGTACCTATTGACATGATCCCTTTTTAGGGAAGCTAGTTTTTCTTTTAGAGTAAATTATGGTTTTATCCATCATGATTTTTTCTCATTTAACTTGTTCAGCCCAACATGTAAACTTATGATAAATTAACCCCTTACGTTTAAAATAGCTTACAGGTTTGGTCACAATAGTGTTGTAATGTTACTACGTGTAAAGGCATAACATTTAATTCACATAAGTTAGTAAATATCTCAATTGCATGAAATGGAGATTATTTTAGTTCGATTTTTTTATTCATCATCTTCTTATTTCCCATTTTGTTTTGGTGAGGCCCACACACACAAAACATGCATATGGTCCTTCTACTTGACTAGTCAAAGAGATTTTTAATACACAACACAGATATACCGTATCTTTGTTTGACTAGTCAAAGAGATTTTAAATAGATTGCCATAAGATCATCCTACTTTTGAATCTCATCATAACAGGTTATTATTATTTAACATTCTACGCATATAAATCCTTAATAAAATCATTTTATAACATGTTAATTCAACTCATCATATGTTAATATTATATGTTAGAATAGAATGTATGTGTGAAATTACTTAATGTCGAACTTATTGAAAGAATTGATTAAGGTACATATGTTCAAGCATTACGTTTTATAACCCGATATTATATGTAAGAAAATTTTTGGGATGAATACTTGAGTTAAAATTTATAATTTTATATTGTAATTATGAATCACGGTTTTGAGGATGAAACCTTTGTAAGGTAGATTTATTAATTATTAATCGTTATAAAGCTTGTGGTGGAGTGGTAAGGAAGAGACTTGATGTTCCATGTAACCTAGTTCGATTCATGCAGATGATGATGATGACGAGAAACTAGACGAGTAGGTGATGTTCACTAGTTGGATCCTTGAACTAACGAGTTTATCTCAACGCACTATCGTGCCTTCAGGCGAGTGCTCACGAACGTTGGACTTAAGTTAGGGTTTTCTCATATCAGAAGGCGAGTGTATCCTTATATGATAAATTAACAGTAGCCTAGGGATGAGATTTTTTTCTCGAATACTCGTACATGTACTTGTTCAGTACTCGTATTTGTACCCATATGTGTCTATTGGGTACGCGTATGAGTACCCAAGCTTACTGATTTTAGGTACGAGTACTTTCGGGTACATGTACGAGTATAAGTACGGGTATTACGGCACATGGTACCCGTTTAGAATATGTAGGGACTTTTATTAGGTTTCCAACACTCATGACTTAACTTTTAACCGAGATTTTCAAGACCTAATATATATAAGTTGAATCAGTTCCTTCCCTATCTATATGTGTATATTCATATATTTTTATTTCATGTATATGTAAGTGTGTATATCATTAAATATCATGTACTAACTTTCTCTCTTGTTTTTTTATATAAATTGAGGAAACAATAAACAAAGAAAAGGAAAAGGGGAAATGTAAAGATTAATGGTGAAGATTAAACGAATGTTTTCTTTGCATAAGTTCATTTCATTTTAAACATTTTGATAAAAAAAAATTTGAAGACTTTGTATGTTTTGGAATTCATTACTTGTATACGAATGAATTTTATATTATGGTTTATTTCATTGCTAGTTTTAGTATTATGTTTTTGTTGTGTTATTATGGTCTTGGTTGTGGTATTATAGATAATTGGTTGTCGGTATTGTACGGTACTTATACCAAGTTTGGTGGAATTTAATAAAAAAAGATCAAAGTGGTACCAAAGTGAGTACTGTACCCGTACCCGCGCCATAAATATGGGTACGGGTACCCAAATGTAATGATTTTAGGTACGGATACTTTCGGGTACATGTACAACGGTACAGTACTGATCTCATCCCTACAATAGCCCATTTGAAGGATTCGTTAAAAAAATAACTATCTATTAGTCAATATCGACCTACCTACCTCTAGTAGTGTCCAAAATACCCGAACCCGATTAACCCGACCCGACCTACGAATAAGCAAATTAGGGTCAGATTAAATAGGGTTAAAAAGTACTAATTGGGTTATTCAGGTTAACCTGATTAACCCGCATTGTTATTAGGGTCAAGTTTCGGGTTTGTTTATGAAAAAATGGGTCTCGGGTTAACCCGATTAATAGTTATTATGTGAAAGTTTTGGATCGTAGTGTATCGTATTGTAATTTTATAAACTTTAATTGATCAACATGATTATGATATCCCATATGTATGTTTATGAGGCCCATTTTTTTTTCTAAATTGTAAACGTATAAATCGAACATAAAGAAAGAAACAGTTTGTTAACTAGTACATCTTACATAAGCAGTCAAAGAAAAATAAGATAACATGTAAAAGTCTTTTGTCTAATCAAGATACAGAGTAACCCGACAAATCCGAACCTTAAGAGAGTCAGGTTGCGGGTTAGTTTTTAGTTTTTGAATTACAATGCTATAAACTTATAATATGGTAAAAGGGTGTAGCAACAATGCATATTCTTTTACTGGCATTTGAAGTATAAGAACAGAAAAAAGAGCTACTTGACTGCTTTATTTCATGATACAAGATAGTTCAAAGGTTTATGTTAGTTACGGAATAAGTAGTGGTTTGTTATTAATTTTAAACTTTTCCGGCTTGGCTATTTATTTAAGTATATACATCTATACATCTATACTGCATAATAAAGCATCAAAATCTTCTACCACGTGGCATTCTAGTGTTCGTAGTTGATTTCAGTAGGTTTTTTTTTAAGACTAGTTGTGTTATCGTTTGTGATGGGCATTGGATGTTGTTAAGGCATTTTGTTCTTGCATGTGTTTTCCTGTAAAAGCTTATGTTAAAAGTCTGATATAATTTTGTTTATTGTTTCGAACTTACTATTCGAAGTTTTGGTTTGAATGAAATATATTAATGCATCAGAGTTGGATTCAAGGGTTCAGTGTGGCTTTTACGCTTAATGTTTTGTACCTTTAGTCTTAAATTAGTGAAGACTAAGATATGATATTGATAATGGCAAATAAGCGTTGTGGTCAACTATTGCACGGTTACATTCTATTTAGTGCTGACAGTCAACAATGTTTTGTACCATTAGTTAAAAATTTGTGAAATAACATATGATATTAGTTGCTCACGTCACATATGACACGTTACATGCTATGAAATCACACCCATGTTTGATTATGTTTTACACACTTCTTAGGTATAAATGGTTTTGATTTGTTCTACGACCAGGAAACCATGTACTATTCTGGTTTTGATTCGTTTTACGACCAGGAAACTCATGTATTATTCACACAAGTAAGGTTTTGATTCGCAATGTGACTCAAAAACCTTTAGTCTATTATTTGATCCGAAACAATTAAAGTTGATATCAAATTAGTCACAATCAAAGAAAGAATATTAATTTGGTCCGAAGTTGTAAAATGGATATTAAATTAGTGGAGACTAGAAGAAAATTTGATCCCGAGTCAGACAGGTTGATATCAAATTAAGGTTAACATTGATCTAATCCAAAACTAGTAAAGTTGAAATCATATATAGTCTTAAAGCCGCAAACAAAAGCCAAGATATCCAAAATAAATCGAATAATATTGGAAAAAGAAGACAAACCATGAGCACACACTGGTACCACCACATTTTGCCCACGGGACTGGTCCGTCGTGCGCTAGACGTGACGACACCACATTTTGCCCACGGGACTGGTCCGTCGTGCGCTAGACGTGACGACGACGCTGGTGTTGCTTAGGTGGATTTCTACATTTTTTTTTGTATTAACTTGTTGTAATGTTTGTATATAGGGGTGTCAATTCTTGACACGACCCGAAACCCAACCCGAACTCGACACGAAAAAAAACAGGTTTTGGGTCGACTAACATGACCCGTTCAAAAAACGGGTCGGGTTCTGGTTGACATGTTTTTTAAACAAGCCGGGTTCGGGTTGACCTGTATAAAAATAGATTGACCCGTTAACCCGTATAATATTAGATATTTTAAATTAATTTTATATTCCCTCTTTAGTTTTAAAATGTGTTGGAGAATTTAATTATTTTTCATTCCTCATATTACCTTTTTAGGTCTCCTCTTAAATACTATTTTTCGTGAACGACACTTTTAAATTCTCAACCAGAGTTTCGTTACCCAAGATGCATTTCTTCTTTCCATTCACCAATATGCATGAACATATTGGTCAAATCCATCTATATCTAAATCGACTCATGCTTAAATTTCATTTGAATTTTGCAATATATGGTTTTGATTTTACCATAATTTGTATATCTGATTATATAAATTAAACTGTTTAAAAAATATGGGTTAAACGGGTTGTGTTCGGGTTGACCCGAATTTATGTGTGTGCGAGTTAGGGTTGACGTATTTGACACGAATAATAATATGGGTCGGGTTCGGGTTGCACATTTCAACCCGTCAACCTGCCAACCCGCAACCCGTTAACCCTTCAACCCGACACGTTTGACACCCCTACTTGTATATATAATAATCGTTTTATTTTTATTGTTTCGTTGTAATATTGAATTCCAGCTGATTGTTGATAAAGTGGGAGTGTATAGAGAAAAGCCTAAGACCATCTCCAATGCAAGGGAAAAAAAGAGCCCTTAGTTGCCCTTAATGATGTGGCTAATGACATGGATGAGAGAGATAGGAGAGAGATAGGAAAAGACCCTTAGCTAAGGGCTTAAAAAAGGAGAAGAGAATGGTGTTTTGTGAGAGGAGATGTGGGACCCACAAGATAATGGTCTCTTGCAAAAAAAAAAATTTGATATTAGTTAGCTTACGTGACACTGGTAGATTAGAAGGACACATGGTAAGGGTCACTTGCATTGCGGGTGGTTAATATAAATTTTGTTCGTAAAAAAAGAATGAGAGGGAAATAACTTTGGCTTCAATTTCAAAAAACCATTTTCAAAACAAACAATATAAATAATAAACCCCAGACAGACCCCACTCCGCCACTGCCGCCGCTAATCTCCGTCATCTCAACAGCCGGTAACTGCTTTCACTTCCATTTACTCCTTCATTTCAACCTACTTTAACATCCTCTATGCTTAATCGCTGAGTTTAACCATCCGTTTTCGTCAAATCTAGGGTTTTTCATCTTATAAACTAGATCTGAGAGTACTGAGATAAGATTAACTTGTGTAACTTGATTTTAGTAGTTTTGAGACTAGCGTAACGAGTTGATTTGAGATTGTGTGTAATAATATCCACAAATCGTGTTTTGTACGGACGAGTTAGGGTTTGAGAGTACTTCTATTTGTTTTTACTTACAGCAAGTTTATGTTTTTATTGATAAAGAGTTTGAGTATTCATCTATTTTTTTTTTATATTCATTTTATATTTGTGATTTGACTTAAAAGATTTAAGAGGTTTAGGATGTAAAGTTTGTATACTGTTTAGGGTAAGATCTATTATATATCAAGTGTATATTAGATTGATTAAGAGGTTTAAGTTTAGGGCTGAGATCGGTACGGTACCAGTTTGGATCGAAAAATACAAATACTGAAAACGAGTGAATTCATATTCCCTAATACCAACTACAGTACTGATTTGTTTGGTTTGGTAGATATTGGTGTCTTGACTATTGAAAATACCGAGAAAGTATATGGTATTGATATCGTAAACATGAAAAATTAAGTACCGATATTTGGTATGAAATGCTTATCTCTTTCTTAGGATATAAGCATTTTGCTAATGTAGGATTTTGCTTCAAACACTGTTGATTTCTTGTCTTTTGAATTGGAAGTTTGTAGCTAAATATATAAATATGGATTATATTGTTGTATCAGGGTTTTTGATATGGATTCAGCTCCACAAAACCGTTTGCATTCGATTAAGCTGTGGCCTCCAAGCCAAAGCACCAGAAAAACACTTGTGGAACGCATAACCAAAAACCTCACCACTCCTTCCATTTTATCTCGTAAGTATGGTCTTTTAAGCAAGGAAGAAGATGCTAACCGAATTGAGTCTGCAGCTTTTGAAGTTGCAAACCAACACTTTGAAAAGGAGCCAGATGGTGATGGTGGTTCTGCTGTTCAACTTTATGCTAAAGAGTCCAGTACACTCATGGTTGAAGCTGTGAAAAGAGGTCCAAGAGTGAAAGAAGAACCGCAAGAAACTGTATTTGAATCCGGTACACCGATGCACCAAACTTTTTTTGACATTTCTAAAGGGGCACGGGCCTTCATTGAAGCAGATGAAGCGAAAGAACTGCTAAAACCACTACAAGAGCCTGGAAACAAGTATACACGGATATGTTTTAGCAATAGAAGCTTTGGGCTGGATGCAGCCCAGATTGCTGTTCCCATTTTGTCTTCTATAAAGGGTCAACTTACAGAAGTTGACTTATCAGATTTTGTTGCTGGTAGACCAGAAGAAGAGGTTCTTGAAGTTATGAATTTGTTTTCATCAGCACTCGAAGGTTCTGACTTGAGGTTTTTGAACCTTTCAGACAATGCATTGGGTGAAAAAGGAGTTAGGGCATTTAGTAAGCTTTTAAGTTCACAGAGTAACCTTGAGGAGTTGTATTTGCTGAATGATGGTATCTCAGAGGAGGCTGCAAAGGCGGTGGTTGAGTTAATTCCTTACACAAGGAAGCTAAAAATCCTCATTTTCATAATAACATGACTGGAGATGAAGGGGCTATTGCAATTTCTCAACTTTTGAGAAAATGCTCAATCTTGGAGGATTTTAGGTGTTCGTCTACTCGGGTCGGTTCTGAAGGTGGAATTGCATTATCTGAAGCACTCGCCACATGTACTGGTTTGAAAAAACTCGATCTTCGTGATAATATTTTTGGTGTAGAAGCGGGGATTGCTTTGAGTAAAACTATTTCTTTACTCACTAATTTGACTGAGATTTACCTCAGTTACTTAAATTTGGAAAATGAAGGAACTTTAGCTATTGCCAATGCTCTAAAAGATTCTGCTAAGTTTCTTGAAGTTGTGGAAATTGCGGGAAACGACATTACTGCAGAAGCAGCCTCTGGTTTGGCTGATCTCAGTACTGCGAGGAAAGAATCTTTAGTTAAGATACTTTTGTCTGAGAATGAGTTGAAGGATGAAGGTGTTATAGTGATTGCTAAGGCACTTGAAGGAGACTTTCCACGGTTGACTGAAGTTGACTTCAGCACTAATATGATCAGAAGGGCTGGTTCTAGGGTTTTGGCTCAGACTGTTGTTGGTAAACCAGGGTTTAAGTTGCTGAATATTAATGGTAATTATATATCTGATGAAGGTGTTGAAGATGTGAAAGACCCTCAAAAAGTAACATGAGAAGAAATCCGTGTTGGCGATGAACCGATGTGAATTCGGTTGGCATCAACGGTCCCGACATTTTATTAATTGGTTCATGAGTCCACCAGTATAACTAAAATAAACTAAAAGAAACCAATCATTAACAAATTCGAACTTGCGAGGAAGAAATCAAGACATTAATTAACATTTTTTTCGTAACCATCACATAACAAATAACATATGTCAAAATATGAAAAGATTAAAAGTCTAGATAAAGTTAACATAATAAAAGTTATGACACCGACAATCCCCTATTTATCTTATGTATAAAAATTTAGAAACAACAATACTATCTAGCCTTCAAAGAAGCTTGCATCAACTCAAAACATCAAAAGTATTTATAGCTTAAAGAATGGTTGCAAAAATCATGCCTAAGCACCGAGTACTCCCCACCTTGGTTGAGTACTCGCAAGTCGCAACTCACCAATTAGCCAACTTGGCACCGTTTAATGACTTCTGCAACCATGACTGATATAGGAGTCTTCACAATTAACTAGAAAACTGAATAATAAAAACAAATTCAAATTCAGTTTCCAAATCTGATTAGCATTCAAACCAAATTTGGCATTCAATATATTTGAACCAGTCTAAATGCAAATAACTTGAAAAAACCCGAAAACCGATTCGATAAACTCCTTTTTAAAATGATAAATCTTGATGCATACAATATCTTTTATGCCCCAAAAGTTATCTAATATTAATATCAACATGAACTCAAAACCAGAGTTTAAAATCTGAAAAAAGCATATAACATAGCAGCCAAAAGCTTTCACTACAAAGATTTACTAATAGACAACAAATTTAAAAACTTCCTCTAATAAAGCCAACCAATCTCTAAAAAGTAAGCACCCAATACTTTTAACTTGCTTTCTTTTTACAGCAATCCACCTGCATTAAGTAATCAGGAATCATAAACTGATACATCATATTGAACACCTAAAATAGAACCAAAGATGGAGCTTACCAGTTAAACCAAAACAAGGGATTGAGTCGCGGTGTTGTCAGCATGAACCATTGAATCAGATAGCTCAAATGAGGTTTTGCACACTTGTGGCTCCCTTGAAATAGTTTCATCTTCGATTGATTGGATATCGACATCAGTTGCAGCAGGTTGAAGATTCAAATCAAAACTGTTCTTAGGAATACCTTCGGATGTCAACGGAGACATGTCGACCCCAGTGACATCATCGTTGACCAAATCCACCGGTTTATGTTCATCGTTGGACTGCACAGGTTGGACTTCAGACGTTTGCAACGAGGTTGTGTGTGTTTCCGGTTCAGGATGTGTAGCAAGAGCTTGCTCGTTGAAAATGGTATTCTCGTCATTTTCCAAAGTTTGGTTCTTGATGAGAGGCTTGTGAAGAATATCTGTACCGGGAAACACTATCAAATTCATTCCCTTCATTGCCTGCCTCACCAATTCCTCGGATGGCTTGAAACCAAACACTTCGGTCCATGTTTTATAAAGTTCAGGGATTGCAGGAATCACCAGCTCATCAACACCAAGTGAACAAAGAGCCTGAATAAAATAAATTACAGATCATAAATGCACTGAAAAACAGCTACTAATCAAGCATGAAAGAATTTTTGGAAACGTTAAAAATAACATACGCCTTCAATTGCGTCCAAGAGTCAACGACACATCCCTTGGCGTCGATACATGTTACGGGTTCCAATAAAGGGCATTTCTGCTAACTGGTTTCCATGGATTCTGTTATGGTGAAAACACAGGTGAGCAATGTGAGAACAAAATTTAAAAAAAAAATGAATACAAAAAACAAACAAATGAAGTTAGAAATTGGAACCTTATAGATGCTGCTGCGGTTAATTCACCATCCTTTTCCAGAATTGCTGTATAGAATCCAGAATAATCCAACCTTTTAAAGTTTGACCTGCCAAGATTTTTTACAGGATATTAATTTTAGAAATTATTTTTGTACTTTCATCTTTAAGTTCCCCCTTAAAAATTGTTCAAAGCGCATTCAAAACCCTAAATCTAAACAGATAAAAAGCAGATATAACACACAAAAAGAGGTTCAAATGAGAATTATCTTAAGTGAACATGGCATAATCTTTGAGAATTTAAGTAAACCTGATCCGTAATCTTAGAAATTCACATTACAATTCTTTATTTAGTTTGTATCTTTGTCGCTTTCTGAATTAGAATTGGTTTTTGTTTTCAAACAATGTATTTGATACTTCATCCGTCCCATTAAAGTGTCATTGTTTGAAAAACACAAAGTTAAGGTAGTTGAATGATTACTTTTTTTTGCTTACCAAATGACAATAATGCCCTTGAAAATTGGGTCCATAAATATTGTTTTTAATGGAACGGAGGGAGTATCTTGTTGCTCACTCGACAATTAAAATTAAAACAAAAAGAACATAAAAACCAATGTGAATCTATTAAAACCACCTCCACTTTGAGTTTAAAAAGCCAATAAAATACACCTAGAAAAGCATTTCAACCTAAGATAGACAGCAATCTTAATTTGGAAACCTACCTAGCATAAAAAGTAACGTACAAATAATGAGAACTTACCCGCAGTTGTAAACAACATCATGGATCCTATTGACTCCACTTCTTTCATCCATAACTGGCACAAAACATTCATCCATAACAGAGAATGCAACAGCCAATTTGGAATTGCAGTGAACTTTCGTCGGATCATCAAGATCTTGGCTAAGATCATAACACTTGAGTAGGGTCCACGAATAACCTTCTTTAAGTTCAAACTTGACCCCAATATACGTCTGCAGTTGCTCATAGAGCTATGAGAAAACAAAATATTAGAAAACAAGATCGCAAGCGAAAACAATATTTTAAAACAGAAAAACTGTTAATGCAACGTCAACTGAAAATCAATTGGCATTATAGTCAACTGCAATTCTAATCCAAATTTAGAGAACCGCTCCTCTTAACTCGAAAAACAAAATGCATATTTTTATGGATATCATGAAATCTAACAAACATCAACACAAATAGGGTTATATCTTAAATTATATATTAAATAAACCAACATTACTGTAAAAACGTGCCTATATAGAAACTATCTTTTATGTACATACCTCCAGGCATTTCTTCCCACAAATAGATAGGCTACTAGAACCAGCATCTGCCACATTTTCTTCTTCTAAGCATGGGCGGTGAACTGTAAATAACAAAATGTTTGTTAACAGAATTTTCAGAAAGCAAAATCCAGAAAAAAGATACGAAAAAGAAAGAAACTAGCAACTTCAATGACTAGATCTTACATTTTTCCTCACACAAACAGCATTTGACCATCTCAGAAGTATGTGACGCACCACACGCAACTAGCCCACAAAATTTGCGACAGCAGTATATGCAGTACCAGTCACCAGAAGGAAAGTTCTACAATGCACACAAACTACATTAGAATCAATAAGGTAAAAACAAACAACTGTATCAATTTAGCATCTAAACTAGTTATATTCATTAGTCACATATAGTAAAAGACTAAAAGTGGCAAAATAAGCAGCTCGGTTTGGTTGACCAGCAAACACCTTTTGTATATTCTTTATAGATAACAAGATAGTTAACTATGATTACAAAAGTCAATATTGTTTGAATAATTATCTAAATTTTGAATAAGACAATATAAAAGGTTGTATGCAACGCCAAAAGAATATTTGGTTGCACTCAGTTAGGGAACAAAGCGAGCCCAGATTACGATAATAATATGGCATCGTCACACCAAACTAAAAACTTTTTATAAATATAGAGAAAAAAAATCGGATTACCTCAATATCAAGGCAGCTCTGATGAAATGTCGAAGGGCATCCATCACAACAAATCAGGTCACCACCATCTCCACAAATGTTGCATGTGTCATCATGAGGATCATCACCTTTAACATCAACATTATTGAATTTAATATTGGTCAACGCCATTTCTTTCTTCCAGGAGTTCAGCAAACACGTAAAAAGCGACGCTCCAGACTCATAATGTATACTTTTGAGTGCCTGATCAAGTGTCCCACCACCATGAGACACAAATTTTGATACATCCATAGTTTCATTACAGCAACTACAATGAAGCCCATCACATGTAACTTGGCCCTCAAGCAACCTGTTTCTCCTACTACCTTCCCCATATACAAATTTACCACCTACCACAATAACACCTGAATCTATCATCCAAGAGATAATATTTCTTTTCCCGTTAACAGGCTAAAGTCATCATCATCTTGATCCACACCCTTATTAGAGCTACGAGCCACCAGGCATGGCTTTCTACTTTGCCTACCGTTTTGACTTACTTTTGGCCGCCTTTGGACTGCTGACTCAGCAACAACACCATCTTTTTTCACTTTGACATTTGATGTTTTGTTAGCCAATTTTACAGTAGATTTTTGAACAGCTTTCTTCTTTTTACCGTCTTTGCGCTTCTTGTTGAGTATTTTACACAATGCAGCATCTCCACTGATGACTATTTCAGCCTTACTTATATTCTTGCCTTTTTTGCCTTTCTTCTTATTCTTATCACTTCTAATCTTGGAAACAACTCTTAATAAAGTGTTCATTTCTTCATCGGGTATTGGAGTATATGCAGCGATTTCTTTATCATCAGCATCATCATTTTCTATTTTCTTTTTTAGAGAAAAATAAGCTTTGGTGATAGACCAATGTGTTCTCCCTTTTTGATCAACATATACTGCATCCAAGTAATCTCTTCCTTGCCTTGGTCTACACTCAATTGTCCAGCCGGCTTTCGTAATCATACCAGTTATTTGTTCCCTAACAGCTTGTTGTTTCTTTTTCCTCTCCTCCCCTGTAAGGGTATTGTTCAACTGTTTTGTACTTTCATCTGTATCAGTTTCTTCACTGTTGTCACCAGCAACATCAAATTCTTGATCTTGATTTTGCACATGCACAACTGTTGTATCTTTGTGTTTTCTCTTTTGCTGTTTACCCGTTAATTGACTGCTTTCTTTCTGGAGGTCAATTTGATCCAAACACTCATCTTTTGTCTTAAAAGGTCTTCCAGGACGTAAATAATAATCGGAATGGCGATTGATTAATGTTGTAAGTAAGTAAGTAAAAATCAATCAGGAGGAGTAAATAGTAGGGATATGTTATTAATGAATGGAATACCAAGACCCGGTTTCGGGTAAACTTATTTTTCAATAAACATTTATTTAATTTCTCAAATATTTACATTTTAAACCCTAAACTTTATTTATTTATTTACTTTACTTGTCATACTTTGAACCTTTTCAAGACTACCTACTAACTTAAGACCCGTTTAATCTTGGTCTTGCTCGTTAAACCGATCTCCGATTATTCACGAATCAATCTTTCAAGTTACTTAGTTAACGTGAGTACATTTCATCCCCCGTTTTCCCTTTTTATACTTTGGGGTAACATGCATACTTATCCAAAATAAGAATGATTTATAATACTCTATTTTCAAACCACAAACTCTAGGGTGTATGATACTTAGAATACTTGCTCTATTGTGTGTTATATGTTTCACATGCTTTACGTGCACGAGTGTTTATTTTATGTTGTTGTGGAACACAATAAGTATGATCATACGCACCCCTAACTACTTAGCCCTGTGCAAGTAGCATAGGGCATCATTATCCGAGTATGTCTGTAGTTATCAATTAGAAATGATCCTCATTTACATATGTTTTATATACCACGATTGTTGCTTTTATTTATAGTCTCGTATACGTTTGTGGATTTCGATCATATTATATATACTTAAAACTATGAAATTGCTTGCCAACATACGTGTTGACAAATATTATTTTATGCATTGTTACAAGTTTGATTATTACTTGACTTGGAGTTTGAAGACGCCATTCTATTTGATACCGCTAGGTTATTAGAAGAATGAACAATATTTCTTTATTGTATTTGGTGTTTATTTGTATGAGCGAGATGTGTTACTTTGGTGATTGAATGAAATTAATGAGTTGTTTAAATATTGTCATTTTAATAGTGTCTTGTTGTTCATGGACAATCCTTTGCACCCGGCATGTTTAGCCGCCTTTGATCGGGGTGTGACACTAGTATTTGTGTATATTTATATTCTAGTTTTATAATCCATGTAAAACACGAGATGATCAAAGTAATTAAAATACAAATAAAATTAAGCAATAACTACATAAAAATACAATTCATAAGTCGTATATGTATTATTACAATACATTAAATTGCATGTCAAACAAAACCTTAGAATTATTATTTGTAAAAAACAATGCATTACACGGTAATGGAAACCTTGAGTTACACGGATCAAATAAATGTAATTGTTTTTGTAACATTTTCAATGTTAACTCATAGCAAAAGAGAACAATTTACTCACGGGATCCAATATGGGTTAAGGTAAAAAAATTTAACTAAAAATGAAATAACTTTTATGAGTTGAGCGGACTGAAACTCAACTCAAAGGTATTCAAATACTTTACGAGTTACAAGTTTCTATTGTTGTTTATAGTTTACAATCAAATTTAGTATGAACACATAAAGTACAAGTGTACAACCTACAAATCATGATGAACCCATAAATTTAGATCCTTCAAAGTAAAAGCAAAATGTCAATACATATATTCACAACATATATCAACTCATCCATGATATTAACGCCCATGACAAATTGTATACAAAGTTATATTTAATTGATATTCACATCTTTAAATGTTCGAAAGTTTTTACAAAGGTATATACTCAATTTGCGAGCGCCAGTGGTGAGAGCGATGATGGTGGGTGGTTGGTGGCGGCGGACGGCGTTGGTGGGTGGTGGGCGACGAACGGTGGTGGTGATGGCCGGTAGGTGGCATGTTAATGGCGGTGGCGGGTGGTGGTGGAGGTCAATGGCGGCGGTGTGGTGACGGTGAAAGGGAAGTGGGTGGTGATGGTGGGAGGCCGATGGAGATGATATAGTGTGAAAGGATAATGAAGTGAAAAAAACCAAGAGGATTGGATGAAATAAATTTGTGTTTTGTGTGTGTGTGTGTGGGGGGGGGGGGGGGGTGGATAGAAATAGAATGTACACTTTTTTTTTCATTCCCTCAAAATAGCCCAATTCATTCTGTCTTTCATTCATGCATACCAAACGCTACCTTAACATCACAATTGATTCCGTAATTGGCGACCTCAACACATGAACGGGTTGCTTACTGTGGCATCAGATGATGAGGTGTCTTTCTGTGTTAAGCGCTCTTCACATCATATTGAAGTGTCCAACTAGTGGTCGCCTCTTAAGATCCTTCATTTGCAAACGCACATACATCATGATTATTTTTCTAAAACTCTGCATTAATCAGTAATGAAACCAACTTGTTTAAGTACAAGATGAACGAACTATATATTCATTATTACAAAGACCCCTAATCTATTCAGCGATTACATATAAGGCCCCTCTAATATTTGTTACATAACACATATGGATGCCATACAACAAAACTTTGACCACCTCTACTCCAACAAACAATGTGACCTACACTTTAATCATCACCATATCATATACTTTTGTCAACATACGGGATAAACATATTGTCTCTTATGCAATACATTGATATTATCAGTACACATAAAGTTCGACAATATCGAAGTTTTAAAATAAGTAGAATTCCATGAATTGATGATTAATGAAAAAGAGCAAATCAAAATTCAAATTAATCCACAATTTGGACGATTGAATACATACTTATAAAAACAAAGTTTACAACAGTCGTGAATACTTAAGTTTAGAAATCATGCATCTAGTATGACTATTTGTATATATTTGTTTCCCCGGAGTCTGTCTTCATCATCGGAATAGTCTCAGCTCTAGATCTATGGTTCAGTAGCAATGGGCATCTCTAAGTTGATATGGGACGTGGGTTCATCTTCATCTTGGGAAGAGAAATTATCAACGAAAAATGAATACTCATGGCGTTGTGAACGAATGGAGATGGCATGTGACTGGGTAACACCACTCTCCGAGGGGATATGGGGTGTGGGGTCGGTAGCCGTTTGTGTCACTAAATTAGAATCCACCACATCACTCTCGTATATCAAACGTAGCCCACAACTCAGAAACCGATCCTTGAGGAAGTACCACTTCCACAGAGTCACCGGGTTCCACCAAAAGTGTTGTATCATCAAGGGGATACCACATAACACACATGCACACTGTATATGTTCCGATGGTATGACTTGCATAAGCTTTAAAACGATGACTTGTATTTTTGGTTTTATTATGCACTGCAGGATTAATGATGCCGCAGTCGTAGTATGAGGAGAAGTTGGCACACACGATGATACCACAGATGTTGCCCTCCAAGTTCAGTGGTGCTACAAAAGATAAAACATCTCCTCGGTTTCGATAACTGCACCAGTCAGGAACCTCTTTCTGTACTGAGAATTGCATCATTAATCTATTACTGAAGGATGATTCCTGTTGTCAGGAACACTAAAGTGTGTTACAAGCAGGCAGACGGTATAATGCATTAAAAAGATTTAAAAAAAAAGGTGATTAGAAACTAAATTAATTTACGAGGGAGGGATTGCATACCTTGTACATTTTAATACATTGAAAAGCAGATGACGTCACATCTAATGAGTCACACCATCTTGCATTTATACATGTCAAGTTTGGTGGAAGGAGTGGAAGCAGCCTTAATTGCTTACACTGGTCTATGTTGAGGTAAAGCAGTTGGGAAAGGTTGCTTAAGGTGTCAGGAAGGCTGGAGAAAGGGTTGGATGAAAGGTCTAACCTTTTTAATGACTCCAAATTCCCAATCTCACTGGGCACTTGGGAGACAATGCAATTACGCATTGTTAACTGACTCAGGTTCGTTAGTCCTGTGACCTTCAAGAGAAAATGAGGGTCTTCACTTCCAAGTTTGGGGCAGGAACTATAGCTGAGCATTGTTAGAGATTTTAACTCGGAAATGTTACAAGGAAGATTCACCAGACTTTCACATTCAAATGCTATGATGGATGTAATGTTTGCTGGAAGGTTTGGAATCGATTCTATGAGGTCACAATCGTCAAACTCTATTGTGTTCAGTTGATGGAGTTGGAGAAGGATATCACAATGGCTAGAGAAATTGACATGAAGTAATTTCAAGTGTTTTAAGGATGCTAGGCTTGCAACTCCACCTAATGAAATCTCTGATAGGTTGCATCCACAAAGCTCTAGTGTTGTTACGTGGCCTTCTTTAAAATGGTACACCATAGGATCCTTACCATCATCACTAAATGATTTCAAGTCGTCTTTTTTATCATAATTTCCAAGAGTGAGTTTTTGTAGGGATGGTAGCTTGCCTATCATTTCCCAAGGGGTCCTCTTTAACGGCATGGATGCGCTTAAATTCAAGATAACAAGTTTTTTAAGGTCACCAATAGAGCTGTGCAGCTCTTTTAAGTTTCTGCAATAACACAAGTTCAGTTCCTCAAGATTCTCAAGACCAGATAAATTGCCAGTCTTGGTTAACGACCTTGACCCACTCACGTCAAGAATCCTTAGCTTCTTCAGACTCTGAAAACACATAAATAAATACATATAATACGGAATCATACAAATTTATATTATACAGTTTGGTATAATATATTCCATGTCGACCGACGGGTAGGAGAAGCAAGGGAAAGGGGGGAAATGGGTCAGGTATATCGTCGGCGAGTGCTGGTGCCGCCGATATGGCAGGATAGTTCGAGGAAATGAAACGTCGACTCCAAGATATACGCGACCTTGGTATGAACGTTTACAAGTCGATATAAAGGTCGCCGATGTTATTTTAATGAGGCTAATTGATGCCGACCTTGACGTTAAAAGGAGAGACCTCCCCGAATCCGACCTGAGAATCCAGCGTCTAGCCGAAAAAAGAAGAAATGAAATTTACAAAACACGACATTGACCCTGAGTAGTTATTATTGGTTGAAGTAATTTTATGTTTTTTTGTTTTATTTTGTAGTTTCTTTTTTTAATTTTAATGTAACTTTTTTATTGAATTTAGTTTTTTTATTAAATTTTATTTAAAAAAAAACAAAATCTGGAAAAACTGACTAGGCGTCACACGACGCAACATGACTAGGGGAGAAACATTATGACTACGCCCAGTTTTGGAAAAACTGAAAAAGCTGGTTGGGCGCCAAATGACGCAAAATGCTCAAAGAATGGTCATGACTACACATTAATGAAACCGGAATGAAATATAAGAATTTTGGTTTTTTTTTTTACTTTTTTAAAATTTTTGTTATTTTTTGTTTTATGATTTTTTTAAATATTTTTTTAAATGTGTTTTTAATGGTTTAAAATGGTTCTCAAAGTTCTCAATTTACAAAAGATTCTCTTAGGATCCTTACCCTATATATATATATATATATATAATACATACAATAATAATACATATATGTAATTTCACAATCATTTTATCATCTCTTCTAAATTTTGGTAAAAAGTAACAACATATTAGACCATCCATGATCATTGAAGTTGCGGCGTTTTGGGGGTGAAAACGCCGAAGGCACCCCCCCCCCCCGGGGGGCCGTTTTTGGAATGACGTTTTGAATAGGCGTTTTCTACAAAACGTTGCCATGGCACACAATTTTAAATAATTGACCGTTTTTCAGCGGTCATATTACTGTTTTTATTGCAATTTTTTTATATATAATCATCTTCATCCCCAATCAAAACTTATCAAATTTATAAACATTTTTTTCATTAACTCTATATTTCCTTACACCAAATTCCATATAAAACCTAATCTATGGATTCTCCCACTTCTATATATAAGCATTTTTTCGGGCTTGACCGACAAGCCGAAGACGAGGCGGAGGAAGAGGCCGTTAGGAGTGCGATTGTGCTCGCGACAACTTATATGAATTCTATTAGCTCTCCTCCACCCCTCGTTTCGAAAAATAACATATGTCGAACAAGAACGTATTTGCGCCAACAACCGGTTGTTGGCAGATTACTTCAACGACTCGCCGAGATACAAGAACCCGAAGACTTTTAGGCGTCACTTTCGGATGTCTAAAAATTTATTTATGCGCATCACCGAATATTTGGAGCGTGAGCTTGATTACTTTAAGCAAAATCCGGACGGTGGAGGGACGCTAGGATTCACAACTATTCAGAAGGTTACGTCAGCCATACGCATGCTCGCCTATGGAAACACATCTGACATCAACGACGAGTATTTAAAGATGTACGATAAAACAACTCGGGATACCTTGGAGTATTTTTGTTACGGTACATTCCATTTTTATAATAATTATATCACTTGTTTACTTTAATTAATTATTTTATAAATTGTATAAAATATAGGAATATTAAAACTATATGGACCAATTATCTAATAGAGCCCAACTGGAACGATCTACAACGTCTTTACGAGGCACATGCAAGGGTGCATGGTTTACCTAGCATGATCGGGAGTGTAGATTGTATGCATTGGGAATGGGCTAATTGTCCAACTGCATGGCGAGGTCAATATACACGTGGTGACCAAAAGGGACCAACGGTCAGCCTACAAGCAATTGCTTTATACGACCTTTGGATTTGGCCGGCATTCTTTGGTGTTCCCGGTTCCAACAATGACATAACCGTCTTAGAACAATCGCCTGTGTTGGAGAGTTACATCTCTGGGACCGTTCACGTTGCTTCGTTTTGGGCTAATGATAACTTCTACAATAATGGTTTACTATTTGGGCGATGGAATATATACAAAGTATGCGATTATCGTGAAAACATTTAGAGACCTATTGGATGAAAAAAGACAATATTTTAAGAAAGTACAAGAGACTGTGAGAAAGGATATCGAGTTGTGTTTTGGAGTTCTTCAACAACACTGACATTTTGTTAAAAATCCTTGTTGTCTATGGTCGTTAGGACGAATGAAAAGTGTTATGTATGCGTGTATCATAATGATAACATGATCACCGAAGATGAGGGAAGAGCAATATGTCCAACTTTCATACCGGACTCGGATCCACCACGAACTCCAGCAAGTATGGAGCAAAGACTTGAAAACGCGTATTTCGTGCGGTCAAGAGAAATACATAACACATTTAAGGGGGATTTGGTCCAACATCTTTGGATGAATCGGCGTTTTCCATGTGAAAATGAAAACCAAAACGAGGGCAACGATGAATACGAAGACGAGATCGATGATGAAGACGACGACGATGGTGACGATGGAAACGATGGAGACGAGTAGTTTTTGTTTTTATTTTAATGTAATATTTATGTAATAAATGCTTATTATTATTTGTTTACTTTTAATAAGATATTAAAAAAAAACAAAAAAGTGTAAAAGTGACTGAGAGCCACGTGGAGACGAGTAGTTTTTGTTTTTATTTTAATGTAATATTTATGTAATAAATGATTATTATTATTTGTTTACTTTTAATAAGATATTAAAAAAAAACAAAAAAGTGTAAAAGTGACTGGAAGCCACGTGGCGCAAAATGCCCAAGGGTAAAGAGTTATGACTACAATATCTTTTTGCAAAATTTGGAAAAGCTGACTAGGCGCCACATGACGCAAACATGGTCTTAGTTCTTTAATTCTCTTTTTAAGATGAGTTATCTTTTAAAAATTGTTAAATATTAGCACGCTTAGGCTCATGAGCTTAGGCTGGACAAGCGAAGCTTGGTCTCAAGCCCATTTCAAGCTCAAGCTCTTTTATGTTTGACTCGATTTAAGTTAGCCGATCTCAAGTAGCTTATAAAAGATACACTCCTAGTAATCTAGGATAAAAGTACTCTTTTTAACTTTGTCTTTACAAAGATATTATCAATATGTTTAAATAGTCATATATATATATATATATATATATGAAGGATCCAATACAATAATCCCTATCGTACATTACATACGCGAGTTCCTACACCATTGATTTAAAAAAACCGCGATGGCAATATTGTAAATTTTATCAACTCTAATCTGCTTCTCCCATTGATTCCGTCCACCTTAACCATCACCGTTCATCAATTCGTCACCATCCAACGATTGCATTCATCGTCGCGACCATCGACGATACCGTCGTGAACACCATCTTCCTCCGTCACGAGTTGTTCACATGTCAGTTGATCAAATTGACCAATTGAAATTGAATTTGCTAAACTAATTGATCAATTAAACTTTGAAATTGATCCAATTAATCATCAATTTGAAGTTTTAGTTGATCAATTTTGAGTTTTGAGTGATGGGTTTTAATTGAACGTTTAAAGATTTAAGCCTAAACGTTTAAAGGTTTAAGCCTAAACGTTTAAGAATGAGAATTTGGCTTGAACGTTTAAAGTTTTTTGCCTGAACGTTTAAGGATGGGAATTTAGCTTGAACTTCTAAACCTTTTATTAGAACTTCTAAAGTTTTCATACTGAACTTCTAAAGATTTTTTACTGAAATTCTAATTCTTTTGTTAGAACTTTTAAAGTTTTGGTACAGAACTTCTAAAGTGTTTGTACTGAACTTCTAAACTTGAATGTTTAAAGGTGTTTGTTTTGGTTATAACGTTTAAATGTACAGTGTCTTAAGTTTTGTTTAACATCCAAAATAAGTTTCAATTGTAAAATTGAAGGCTCAAATTTGTATGATTAGGCGAAAAATTGAAGAACAAACAGCAATCGTTTGTTTAATTGTAAAAAAATTGACCGATTGTATTTGAAGTTTATTTGCAGGTAACGAACATTTTAGGTTTAGATAACTCAATTTAGTTTAATGTCAATCTATAGATTAGTTTGATATGGATCGACAGGTGAATTTTATTGATATGGATGGACGCCCGATGACACAAATGATGGATTAGATTTAGGTTATTTACGATTATGTCACTGCGTAAAAATTAAATCGACGTTTATAAAGCTCGCGTACCTAATGTACGATAAATGATTATTGTGCAATAACCCACCCCTATACACACACAAACACACACTAGCTTTTATCCCTGTATTACGGGGTTGTTTTACATTATTCGTTTATAATATTTATATATTTTTTGAAATTTAATTTTATTTATTGTATAAAAGTTAATAATATACTTAGTATTTGATGATAAAAAAGTTTCACGTATAAATGAGATGTTATAACCCGCTTTAAAAGATATTTGGGTTTGGTGAGACCCATGACCCGCTTATAAAATTGTCTTTTAAAATAGTTTTTTAATTATAAATAATATCTACCTATTCTAATAAAGTAAAATAATTGTAAACACATGTCATTTTGTGGTTAATTCTCACAAGTTTTCCTCTCCAAAACTAATATATTGCATAGATCATAATTATTCACTTTCCTTTTACACAATATATATATTATATCTATAACATGATTTAATTATTCACTTTTCTTTCAACTATATTTATATTATATCTTTACACTTTTATAAAAATAAATATTTATGTATTATACTACTATGCATTGTTTGAATATGTATATCACAACATACTTGATGAAATCCAAAAATCAACAGCAAATTGTGTTTGTTAAAGATTAAAAAGAATATAATTTTAAATGCTATCATTAACATATTATACTATGTATTTTGTTGAAGATTGTAACTAAAAATCAAAAACTCTATAATGCTTTCATTTTACGAATTAATTTTTTTAATCATTAAATTATAAATATATGATTAAAAGTTGATCCATTTTTTAAAAATAAATCACGTTGTCATATAAATTTATAAATTATAAATATATGGTTTAATTCTATCCATTTATTTCTTCGGTTAATTCAGTAAACTATATATATATATATATATATATTTGTGTGTGTGTGTGTGTTAAATTGTAAGATAGTATATACAAATTACTTTTAAATATAATAAAGCTTATTATATTTAGTTTCTTGGTTTTTTTATCAAGGATTGTTTCGATTTTTTTGTGAAACTTAAATTTGATTGTTACGGGTTAAAAGTTGGTAAATAAATTGTTTGATACAAATTAACTACATTTGGCTCAAATTTGTTACGGGTAAAAAAAGGTAATCTAAATATTTACAAAAATTTGAGAATGCAAATAGATTTATCATCAAACTTGTTACGAGTTCAAAGTTTTGACTTGAAAATGTAAAACAAATGAAAGTTAGAATTTTAAATGTGATTGTGATTCGAATTTATTTTTAAGGACACTTTTGGAAATAGTCAAAAGATTCGGGATTTTGTACATTGAGTATTTTTCCATGACTATAGTTAAGAAAAAATAACAAACACTTCCGACATGCCACCTTCAAAACTATCAATGCTTCTAACTTTAATCAAATTTGAGACATTTGTGTAAGCATTGATTTTTCCTTGATAGTTATTAGAATGTTGTATGTGAAGCATGCCATACAAAATTATGCTCAAGTGAAACAAAATATTCACAAAATTGAACGGGTTAACCTGTTATTATTTCTTAAATGTCATTATGGCAAGGTGGAGAAGCGCCCTCAAACTTATCAAAATCATTTTCATGGTGTAGTTCAAAACTATTATTATATGAGAAGTATTATCCAAAATCGTCTCATAACCAAATTTCTTTCAATTATACATATATGATACTGAGAATGAAATTTATAATAGATGGAGTATTCTTGGGTATGATTTTGCACGCACATTATTTCGTTTTTTACTAAGTTCATTTTTTTTTGAAAAAATCATTTGTGATATATTTAAAATCAATTTATGTATAGTGATACAAACATAGATGTAATACATTTTTACATATACATTATGTATTGCTTTATTTGTAACTATATTATTTAGATAATCTCGTGTGTTACACGGGCTCTAAAGCTAGTATATATATATATATTTTTTAAAGAAATATGATATTAAATTTTTGTATATCCCTACTTTATAGAATTTTCATATCAAATATTTGATGAGATTAATATTTAATTTAATGAGATGTTATTACCCGTTTAAGGATTATATGGGTTTGGTAAGACCCATACCCGTGAATTCGGGTCAAATACATGAGAAGACTCATTTATAAATAATGCAATCTGGTGGCTAGGGAGCAACCAAACATCTTTTAAAGGTTTCGTTTATATATATTATAGATATAAGCATATACAAACTATTAAAAACTAAAATTTCAAATCAACCAGCTTCTTTTATTAGAATATATCCTACCTTTAACAACTATGGGTAAATAACATAAAACTACGAAAAAATATATTTATATGGTTCACATTTTCCTTTACATTTCCTTCGAAGTTATTTTGTAACATTAGATTTGCTAAGGTCGAAATTTCTCTATAAACGTCCAACTTTCTGTCAACTCTTTACTGTTTTGGTTTGTAGTAAATTAGAAAATGTTGAGATAGGTATAACTATCAACAAAAATGACAAGATTTCACGTTAACTCAGTTTTATTGTTCTAATTTGTAATGAATAAGTTTGAGGCATGTCATTTAATCATACCTTTATTCCTCCCCAAAGTCTTTCCAATTTGCTTTTGATGAGTTCTAGAACCACAATATTGCACATCTCAATATTGTCCAAGCTTTTAGAAGGGAAGTAAAACCACCTCATGTATTTCAGCTTTTTGAAACATAAGTGAGTCATTTCATCATTGATCTTAAAATGGTCTACACTGAACATTTGAATTAGCCTCAGATTGCTCATCTTTCTAAAAGCCTCCAGGGTTACTTCCGGCAAGTTCTCACTTGTATGCAAATAAATGCTTTCAACTGACTCTGTTCCCTGTTAAAATGCGAAGGGGAAAGAGAGTTATAGCTACATTATGTATGCTACTCAAGGGATAAGCTAATGTACATATATATCATATAAACACAAAGATATCATACCGAACATTCTGTCAATACACACATCACATCCCTTATATCCGACAATCTGGTACGTTGTCCAGGCTCATCTTCATTTTCTTGTCTGACAATTTCAAGTCCCATTTCCCTAATCGCATGATGCATCTTCAAATAACCATCTGATGTTATTTCAACAAGACTTTTATCAACTAGATATTGAATTTCATTATTTGGGAAGAATCTCAAGTCTTCATCCTGTAATACTTTAACAACAAAATCCTTATCTTCGTAACCAAAGAAACAAGCAATATCCAGAAACAACTTCTTGAGTCTTGGAGTAAGTGAATCATAGCTCAACTGGAGCTGCTTTTGAACATCACCATGCGGGATTCCTTTCAATGTCTCCAATATGCTTGGCCATTGTTCCCTTTCATGCTGTTTAAAATGTCGACTCCACACCGTAAGAACCAAGGGAATCCCTCCGGCACGACCCACAACTTCTTCTATGAACTTTGTGTTCTTGGTGTCATCTCTTACAAACATAAGACGAGTGACGAGGTTGAGAGATTCCCTTCTGTTTAACAACATTGTTTGGTAAGGTACATACCGTATGTTACCAAGGGACCGTTTATCCCTTGTTGTCACAATTATTCTACTTCCTTCATAGAACCATTTAGGACAAATGCCTAATGATTCCAACTGCTGAAAGTTATCAACGTCATCCAGAACCAAAAGAACCTTCCGACGACTTACCAGCCTCCTTATCTTTGTAACGCCTTCATTATGATTACTCATGATTGAAAAATTATTTTCACGAGTCAGACAAGATATGAGCGCCTTTGGCAACTCAACCTTCCAATTTGGAACTTGACAGATGTCATGGATACCCGCAAGAAAACTGCAACAACTAGGATCGAAACTTGGAGCAATTCTATTGTACGCCTCTTTGACAATAGTCGTCTTACCAATTCCACTTATTCCAAAAACTGCAACAACCAAAACACGATCTTTTTGGTCTAACCTTAATGTTGAGATGAGATCTTCTGCACGAGATCCTATCCCAACAGGGTGGTCTGTAACATGCAACTCTTGTGGTCTTTGCATCTTCTCAAGTTCTTTAACAATGTCCAATACGAATTTAGCCTCATCCCTGCCAAATTTCATAGAGAAACCCATTTATATATAAACAACTTTGGTCTTTTATCTTTCCATTTAGGGTATTTTAACAAACAAACTATAGCTTATGTGTAACAACTGAAGACAACGGAGAAAAAAGTTACCCATATTGCAAGGTAAGACCAGATGATGATGATGATGATTGCAAGGTAAGACCAGACAGTTGACCTACATCTTTGAGGGTTTGTCTCCATCTGTGAACTCTCTGTGGATCTAAGTTAGCGTTGGTGTGGTGAGCTTGGAAAGGTTCCATGAAGGGACCTTGTTGACTTCTAACATCAGACGGCTCCACCTTATAAAATACCGGAACAACTTTCCTTTCATCAAACTTGTTGAAGCTGTCCATAATATCAACCAGCTCATCGAGGCTTCTTACAGAAGAGGCGTAATCAGGGGAGAATACAACAACATACATCTCAGATTCCTCGATAGCTTTTAACAGTTCTGAATGCATATCTTGACCAACAGGGAGCATGGTGTGGTCGGATATGGCAAAACTGTTGCGATTAAGCGCTGCCCGGAGGTGGCTTATGAAGGTTTTGCCAATATCTTCAAACGAATAACTAATGAAGACGTCATTCTTTGGCCTTTTAGATGATGATTCGGATTCATCATCGAAAGAACTTGAATCCCTTTTCCTCTTAGAACAAGTAGATGATGAGAATGGATTCATTTTTGAGTTTAAGAAGCAAACAACACCGTGTCCACTTCCTGCCAATACAAACTACATATGTAGAAATAAGTCATTCTTATGAATTGTAACTTTAAAAAATAAACAGTCTATAAGTCGATAAATTCATTATTTAAGTTGAAACCACATGAGCCCATTACATATTAATGGATCCTATAGACCTAATAGGTCCAACCCGGTCACCTACACATGAAGGGCCTAATAAGTTGGAAACTACTTCCAGCATCCTAACCAGTTTGTTTTTGATTGCATCCTTGATTCCTTTTACCCACTTGTGAGTTAAGTGAGGACAGTATAAGATTATAAGTTAATTGATTCAATATTTAAACACTTAAACATAGATAAATCATGGGTACAACAGTCAACCCCCACAAGACCAAGTACATAAATCAATGTAGAATAAGTCTAGAAAAAGATAGAAAGAAGATTACTGATTCTCAGAAGACTCTGATTCTTGCTCAGGTGTCTGAAATTATAAAAATAAAGGCTTCATTTTCATCCTATATATATATATAAAATGGAACGCGTTTGTTAAATTTCGACTCTTTTTCCACGAAATTTAATTTAACTACCACGCGTTTTCTTTTGTTTTCCAGCACTCCTTTCCTGGAAATTTCTTGCGTTTATCTTTTTTTCAAAATGAATAATGAGCCCATGAGGTGAGATGTACGCCTTTCATCTTTCATTAAATTTTTTATGCATCTGCTTACACCAACTCTAGTGGGGTGGAGCCCCTATCACCTTACCCACATTTTCTTTGCCACAACTTTACAATCAAATTTATCTCGCATAGCTTTATAATTTTATTTAAAAATATTAACTAATAATTATGTTGTTTTATACGATTGCCTTTTCTTATGAAAAAAGTTAGTGAATATTTTTATCATTTTTCAGTGAAACCATTACACAGTTTGTTGAATAGCATACCAGTGACGGATCCAAGATTTTTTTTACGGGGTGTACTGTTTTTAGATGCTCCAGTTTTTTATAGTCAAATATAAAAAAATTTGGGCCGGTTAGACGATTCGGGTCGGGAAAGGTTTATTACATACTATTTCTATTTCTGCTAAAAGTTTCATTATATATTTGTGCATCTATACTAAAGTGAACTCTAAGATCAGGGCCTTTTCATGACATTATTATTAGTTTCTCAACAACTAATTTAACACCTTTATCTTA